>NW_028119977.1:142500-166000 GCF_965119305.1 Pelophylax lessonae
CTAAAAAGCCGATTTTAGACAAGATTTTTTTAAAACCAGCAATTTGGGCTCCAATGGCCTGAAAAAAATGTTTTGGTCAAAATGACTCTATTTTGGTCTCCAAGTGTCTAAAGACCTTTTGTTAGTCAAAATAACGGCATTTGGTCACCAAAGGTCTGAAACACAATTTAGTCAAAATGACTGTATTTTTGTCTTTTAGAGCCTTAAAAAGCCGGTTTAAGACAAGATTTGTCTAAAACCGGCCATTTGGGCTCCAATGGCCTGAAAATTATTTTTTAGGTAAAATGACTCTATTTCGGTCTCCAAGTGTATAAAAAGCCTTTTTAAGTCAAAATAACTGCATTTGGTCACCAAAGGTCTGAAAAAAATTAAGTCCAAATGACTATATTTTTTTCTTTTAGAGCCTTAAAAAGCCGGTTTTAGACAAGATTTTAGACATTTGGCTCCAATAGCCTGAAAATTTTTTTGGGTCAAAATGACTCGATTTTGGTCTCCAAGTGTCTAAAAAGCCTTCCTTTTTTAGTCAAAATAACTGCATTTGGTCACCAAAGGTATGAAAAACAAATTTAGTCAAATTGACTGTATTTTTGTCTTTTAGAGCCTTAAAACGCTGGTTTTAGGCACGATTTTAGACATTTGGGCTCAAATGGCCTGAAAGATTATTTTGGTCAAAATGACTCTATTTTGGTCTCCAAGTGTCTAAAAAGCCTTTTTTAGTCAAAATAATTGCATTTGGTCACCAAAGGTCTGATAAAAAACAATAGTCAAAATGACTGTATTTTTGTCTTTTAGAGCCTTAAAAAGCCGGTTTTTGGCCTCTTGCACACAATACTCCTGTTTGAGCATCTACTTTTTTCCAGACCTTTTTTCTTGTATGTATTTACGAGTATTTGAGAGTATTCGCGAGTATTGAGGCTTAAATTACTGACCAAAAATGCAGATTTTTCTATTTTGTTCTTACTGAAAAATACACAGTGCTTGTTTACGCGCCTGTGTGCATAGGCACATTACAACTAATGGGCTATATTTTAGCTCAAAAAGCTGTACTGAGCATTTTTAAGCCGCAAGATGCCCAAACAGGAGTATCGTGTGCAAGAGGCCTTAGACAAGATTTGTCTATAACTGGCCATTTGGGCTCCAATTGCCTGAAAAAAAATTTGGTCAAAATGACTCTATTTCGGTCTCCAAGTGTCTAAAAAGCCTTTTTAAGTCAAAATAACTGCATTTGGTCACCAAAGGTCTGAAAAAAATTAAGTCCAAATGACTATAATTTTCTGCTATTAGCGGTATCCCCGAGTCACACTCGGGGTCAATGGGCAGAGCGTGCAGACAGCGCAGCGGAGCTTCTCTTACCTTATCCTGGCGATCCAGCGATGAGCTCTCATTGCTGTGACCGCCAGCCGAGATCTCCGCCTCTCGTCTGTCGGTATGATGACTTCCTAGTTCCGTTCCCTGCAGCAGCAATGCTGCATGGGAGCGGAACTAGGGAGGTAAATTAAAAAAAAAAAAAAAAACGTTGCACAAAACACATAACACATTTTATATTATATATATGCATATTTATATATATGCATATATATATATATATATATATATATATATATATATATGCATATATATATATATATATATATATATGCATATATATATATATATGCATATATATATCTATATATCTATATATATGCAAATATATATATATATATATATATATATGCAAATATATATATATATATATATATATATATATATATATATATACATATATATATATATATATATGTATATATGTATATATATATATATGTATATATGTACATATATATATATACCTATATACACACACATATATATATATATATATAAAATTATATTATTGATTCGATTATAATTCATGCGTTGTGTGTGTATATATATATATATACACACACACACATATATATATATATATCTATATACACACATATATATATATATATGTATATGTATATATATATATATATATATATATACACACATATATATATATGTATATGTATATATATATATATATATACACACATATATATATAATATATAACGCATGAATTATAATCTAATCAATAATATAATTTTATTATATATATTATATATTAAATAATAAAATAATATTATTGATTCGATTATAATTCACTTGTTTTTATTTCAAATTTATCACATCCGGGATGTCTACTAGAGTCTTCTTTTGGTCAGGTTTAAGTCAGTAATTACTAAGAATTGTAGGCCTATAATACATAATGCCAAATTTTCATGAAAAGAATTGTACCGCTTTTGGAACAGAATTCCTGACAGAATCATACCGCCAGGGAGGTTAAAAAGCCAGTTTTAGACCAGATTTGTCTAAAACTGGCCATTTGGGCTCCAATGGCCTGAAAAAACTTTTTTGGTCAAAATGACTCTATTTTGGTCTCCAAGTGTCTAAAAAGCCTTTTTTTTGTCAAAATAACTGAATTTGGTCACCAAAGGTCTGAAAAATACTTTAGTCAAAATGACTGTATTTTTGTCTTTTAGAGCCTTAAAAAGGCGGTTTTAGACAAGATTTGTCTAAAACCGGCCATTTGGGCTCCAATGGCCTGAAATGAAATTTTCGGTCAAAATTACTCTGTTTTGGTCTCCAAGTGTCTAAAAATCGTTTTTTAGTCAAAATAACTGCATTTGGTCACCAAAGGTCAGAAAAAAAATTTCGTCAAAATGACTATATTTTTGTCTTTTAGAGCCTTAAAAAGCCGGTTTTAGACAAGATTTTAGACATTTGGCTCCAATGGCCTGAAAAAAATGTTTTGGTCAAAAATACTCTATTTTGGTCTCCAAGTGTCTAAAAACCTTTTGTTAGTCAAAATAACGGCATTTGGTCACCAAAGGTCTGAAAAAAAATTAGTCAAAATTACTGTATTGTTTGTCTTTTACAGCCCTAAAAAGCCGGTTTTAGACAAGATTTGTTTAAAACCGGCAATTTGGGCTCCAATGGCCTGAAAAAAATGTTTTGGTCAAAATGACTCTATTTTGGTCTCCAAGTGTCTAAAGACCTTTTGTTAGTCAAAATAACGGCATTTGGTCACCAAAGGTCTGAAACACAATTTAGTCAAAATGACTGTATTTTTGTCTTTTAGAGCCTTAAAAAGCCGGTTTAAGACAAGATTTGTCTAAAACCGGCCATTTGGGCTCCAATGGCCTGAAAATTATTTTTTAGTTAAAATGACTCTATTTCGGTCTCCAAGTGTATAAAAAGCCTTTTTAAGTCAAAATAACTGCATTTGGTCACCAAAGGTCTGAAAAAAATTAAGTCCAAATGACTATAATTTTCTGCTATTAGCGGTATCCCCGAGTCACACTCGGGGTCAATGGGCAGAGCGTGCAGACAGCGCAGCGGAGCTTCTCTTACCTTATCCTGGCGATCCAGCGATGAGCTCTCATTGCTGTGACCGCCAGCCGAGATCTCCGCCTCTCGTCTGTCGGTATGATGACTTCCTAGTTCCGTTCCCTGCAGCAGCAATGCTACATGGGAGCGGAACTAGGGAGGTAAATTCAAAAAAAAAAAAAAAACGTTGCACAAAACACATAACACATTTTATATTATATATATGCATATTTATATATATGCATATATATATATATATATATATATATATATGCATATATATATATATATATATATGCATATATATATATATATATGCATATATATATCTATATATCTATATATATGCAAATATATATATATATATATATGCAAATATATATATATATATATATATATATATATATATATATACATATATATATATATATATATGTATACATGTATATATATATATGTATATATGTACATATATATATATACCTATATACACACACACATATATATATATATATATATAAAATTATATTATTGATTCGATTATAATTCATGCGTTGTGTGTGTATATATATATATATACACACACACACACATATATATATATATATCTATATACACACATATATATATATGTATATGTATATATATATATATATACACACATATATATATATGTATATGTATATATATATATATATATATACACACATATATATATAATATATAACGCATGAATTATAATCTAATCAATAATATAATTTTATTATATATATTATATATTAAATAATAAAATAATATTATTGATTCGATTATAATTCACTTGTTTTTATTTCAAATTTATCACATCCGGGATGTCTACTAGAGTCTTCTTTTGGTCAGGTTTAAGTCAGTAATTACTAAGAATTGTAGGCCTATAATACATAACGCCAAATTTCCATGAAAAGAATTGTACCGCTTTTGGAACAGAATTCCTGACAGAATCATACCGCCAGGGAGGTTAAAAAGCCAGTTTTAGACCAGATTTGTCTAAAACTGGCCATTTGGGCTCCAATGGCCTGAAAAAACTTTTTTGGTCAAAATGACTCTATTTTGGTCTCCAAGTGTCTAAAAAGCCTTTTTTTTGTCAAAATAACTGAATTTGGTCACCAAAGGTCTGAAAAATACTTTAGTCAAAATGACTGTATTTTTGTCTTTTAGAGCCTTAAAAAGGCGGTTTTAGACAAGATTTGTCTAAAACCGGCCATTTGGGCTCCAATGGCCTGAAATGAAATTTTCAGTCAAAATTACTCTGTTTTGGTCTCCAAGTGTCTAAAAATCGTTTTTTAGTCAAAATAACTGCATTTGGTCACCAAAGGTCAGAAAAAAAATTTCGTCAAAATGACTATATTTTTGTCTTTTAGAGCCTTAAAAAGCCGGTTTTAGACAAGATTTTAGACATTTGGCTCCAATGGCCTGAAAAAAATGTTTTGGTCAAAAATACTCTATTTTGGTCTCCAAGTGTCTAAAAACCTTTTGTTAGTCAAAATAACGGCATTTGGTCACCAAAGGTCTGAAAAAAAATTAGTCAAAATTACTGTATTTTTTGTCTTTTACAGCCCTAAAAAGCCGATTTTAGACAAGATTTTTTTAAAACCAGCAATTTGGGCTCCAATGGCCTGAAAAAAATGTTTTGGTCAAAATGACTCTATTTTGGTCTCCAAGTGTCTAAAGACCTTTTGTTAGTCAAAATAACGGCATTTGGTCACCAAAGGTCTGAAACACAATTTAGTCAAAATGACTGTATTTTTGTCTTTTAGAGCCTTAAAAAGCCGGTTTAAGACAAGATTTGTCTAAAACCGGCCATTTGGGCTCCAATGGCCTGAAAATTATTTTTTAGGTAAAATGACTCTATTTCGGTCTCCAAGTGTATAAAAAGCCTTTTTAAGTCAAAATAACTGCTTTTGGTCACCAAAGGTCTGAAAAAAATTAAGTCCAAATGACTATATTTTTTTCTTTTAGAGCCTTAAAAAGCCGGTTTTAGACAAGATTTTAGACATTTGGCTCCAATAGCCTGAAAATTTTTTTGGGTCAAAATGACTCGATTTTGGTCTCCAAGTGTCTAAAAAGCCTTCCTTTTTTAGTCAAAATAACTGCATTTGGTCACCAAAGGTATGAAAAACAAATTTAGTCAAATTGACTGTATTTTTGTCTTTTAGAGCCTTAAAACGCTGGTTTTAGGCACGATTTTAGACATTTGGGCTCAAATGGCCTGAAAGATTATTTTGGTCAAAATGACTCTATTTTGGTCTCCAAGTGTCTAAAAAGCCTTTTTTAGTCAAAATAATTGCATTTGGTCACCAAAGGTCTGATAAAAAACAATAGTCAAAATGACTGTATTTTTGTCTTTTAGAGCCTTAAAAAGCCGGTTTTTGGCCTCTTGCACACAATACTCCTGTTTGAGCATCTACTTTTTTCCAGACCTTTTTTCTTGTATGTATTTACGAGTATTTGAAAGTATTCGCGAGTATTGAGGCTTAAATTACTGACCAAAAATGCAGATTTTTCTATTTTGTTCTTACTGAAAAATACACAGTGCTTGTTTACGCGCCTGTGTGCATAGGCACATTACAACTAATGGGCTATATTTTAGCTCAAAAAGCTGTACTGAGCATTTTTAAGCCGCAAGATGCCCAAACAGGAGTATCGTGTGCAAGAGGCCTTAGACAAGATTTGTCTATAACTGGCCATTTGGGCTCCAATTGCCTGAAAAAAAATTTGGTCAAAATGACTCTATTTCGGTCTCCAAGTGTCTAAAAAGCCTTTTTAAGTCAAAATAACTGCATTTGGTCACCAAAGGTCTGAAAAAAATTAAGTCCAAATGACTATATTTTTTCTTTGAGAGCCTTAAAAAGCCGGTTTTAGGCACGATTTTAGACATTTGGCTAAAATGGCCTGAAAAAAAATGTTTTGGTCAAAAATTCTCTATTTTGGTCTCCAAGTGTCTAAAAACCTTTTGTTAGTCAAAATAACGGCATTTGGTCACCAAAGGTCTGAAAAAAATTTAGTCAAAATGACTGTATTTTTTGTCTTTTAGAGCCTTAAAAATCCGGTTTTAGACAAGAGTTGTCTAAAACCGGCCATTTGGGCTCCAATGGCATGAAAAAATGTTTTTGGTCAAAATGACTCAATTTTGGTCTCCAAGTGTCTAAAAAGCCTTTTTTAGTCAAAATAACTGCATTTCGTCACCAAAGGTCTAAAAAAAAAAATTAGTCAAAGTGTCTTTATTTTTGTCTTTTAGAGCCTTAACCACTTGCCGACTGCCGCACGACTATTTACGTCGGCAGTAAGCCCCTCACAGGCAAAGTGATGTTGATCTACGTTGCTAGCTTGTGAGGGTCTAGGGAGCGAGCGCGCGCCCCCGGAGGCGCGCTCCCGCGTGGTCACAGATCCCCCGCACGTGTGACCGGCGGACCCGATGTTCGCTGGTCACTCGGCGATCGTCACTGCAGAGGGAGAAAGTCAGGCGACTGATGTAAACAAACCGCCTTTCATTCTCCCCTGTGTAGAAACAGTGATCATACGGTTCTACTATGTAGGACCGTTGATCACTGTTCCTACAGCTCAAGCCACAACCAATCACAGTTAGAATCACGCCCCGAGGGACACACACAGCCCCTCCCTCTCAAAAAAAGTTAACCCCCTTCACTGCCAGTGTAATTTTACAGTAACAGTGCATATGTATAGCACTGATTACTGTAGAAATGTCACTGGTAACCCCAAAAGTGTCAAAAATGTCAGTCAAGGGTCCGATCTGTCTGCCGCAATTTTGCAGTACCGCAAAAAAAATCGCAGATTGCCGCCATTACGCGTTGAAAAAAAAATAAAAAAAACAACAAAAATCTTTCCCTTTGTTAGTAAACGCGATAACTTTTGCGCAAACCAATCAAAATACGCTTTTTTTTTTTACCAAACATATGTAGCATAAAACAAATTGGCCGAAAATGTTAAAAAATTTTGATTTTCACATTTTTTTGGGGAATTTCATGTAAAAAAATGTGAAAAATATTGCTATTTTTGCAAAATTGACGCTTTTTTTTGTTTATAGCGCATGATCAAAAAATCGCACAGGTGATCAAATACCACCAAAAGAAAGCTCTGTTTGTGGGAAAAAAAGGAAGTCAAATTTGTTTAGGTACAGCGTCGCACGACCGCGCAATTGTCCGTTAAAGTCAACGCAGTGCCGAATCGCAAAATAGGCCCTGGTCAGGAAGGGGGTCAAATCTTCCGGGGGTTAAGTGGTAAATAGCCGGTTTTAGACACGATTTGTCTAAAACCGGCCATTTGAGTTTCAATGGCCTGAAAAAAATGTTTGGTCAAAATGACTCTATTTTTGTCTCCAAGTGTCTAAAAAGCCTTTTTTAGTCAAAATAACTGCATTTGGTCACCAAAGGTCTGATAAAAAAAATTGTCAAGATGACTGTATTTTTGTCTTTTAGAACCTTAAAAAGCCGGTTTTAGACAAGATTTGTCTATAACTGGCCATTTGGGCTCCAATTGCCTGAAAAAAAATCGGTCAAAATGACTCTATTTTGGTCTCCAAGTGTCTAAAAAGCCTTTTTTAGTCAAAATAACTGCATTTGGTAACCAAAGGTCTGAAAAAAAATGTAGTCAAAATTACTATATTTTTGTCTTTAAGAGCCTTAAAAAGCCGGTTTTAGACAAGATTTTAGACATTTGGCTCCAATGGCCTGAAAAAATGTTTTGGTCAAAATGACTCTATTTTGGTCTCCAAGTGTCTAAAAAGCCTTTTTAGTCAAAATAACTGCATTTGGTCACGAAAGATCTGAAAAAAAATTTAGTCAAATTGACTGTATTTTTGTCTTTTAGTGCCTTGAAAAGCCGGTTTTAGACAAGATTTGTCTAAAACCGGCCATTTGGGCTCCAATGGCCTGAAAATAAATTTTCGGTCAAAATTACTCTGTTTTGGTCTCCAAGTGTCTAAAAATCGTTTTTTAGTCAAAATAACTGCATTTGGTCACCAAAGGTCAGAAAAAAAATTTCGTCAAAATGACTATATTTTTGTCTTTTAAAGCCTTAAAAAGCCGGTTTTAGACAAGATTTTAGACATTTGGCTCCAATGGCCTGAAAAAAATGTTTTGGTCAAAAATACTCTATTTTGGTCTCCAGGTGTCTAAAAACCTTTTGTTAGTCAAAATAACGGCATTTGGTCACCAAAGGTCTGAAAAAGAAAATTAGTCAAAATTACTGTATTTTTTGTCTTTTACAGCCTTAAAAAGCTGGTTTTAGACAAGATTTGTTTAAAACCGGCAATTTGGGCTCCAATGGCCTGAAAAAAATGTTTTGGTCAAAATGACTCTATTTTGGTCTCCAAGTGTCTAAAAACCTTTTGTTAGTCAAAATAACGGCATTTGGTCACCAAAGGTCTGAAAAACAATTTAGTCAAAATGACTGTATTTTTGTCTTTTAGAGCCTTAAAAAGCCGGTTTAAGACAAGATTTGTCTAAAACCGGCCATTTGGGCTCCAATGGCCTGAAAATTATTTTTTAGTTAAAATGACTCTATTTCGGTCTCCAAGTGTCTAAAAAGCCTTTTTAAGTCAAAATAACTGCATTTGGTCACCAAAGGTCTGAAAAAATTAAGTCCAAATGACTATATTTTTTTCTTTGAGAGCCTTAAAAAGCCGGTTTTAGGCACGATTTTAGACATTTGGCTAAAATGGCCTGAAAAAAATGTTTTGGTCAAAAATACTCTATTTTGGTCTCCAAGTGTCTAAAAACCTTTTGTTAGTCAAAATAACGGCATTTGGTCACCAAAGGTCTGAAAAAAATTTAGTCAAAATGACTGTATTTTTTGTCTTTTAGAGCCTTAAAAAGCTGGTTTTAGACAAGATTTGTCTAAAACCGGCCATTTGGGCTCCAATGGCCTGAAAAGAAATTTTCGGTCAAAATTACTCTGTTTTGGTCTCCAAGTGTCTAAAAATCGTTTTTTAGTCAAAATAACTGCATTTGGTCACCAAAGGTTAGAAAAAAAATTTAGTCAAAATGACTATATTTTTGTCTTTCAGAGCCTTAAAAAGCCGGTTTTAGACAAGATTTTAGACATTTGGCTCCAATGGCCTGAAAAAAATGTTTTGGTCAAAAATACTCTATTTTGGTCTCCAAGTGTCTAAAAACCTTTTGTTAGTCAAAATAACGGCATTTGGTCACCAAAGGTCTGAAAAAAAATTAGTCAAAATTACTGTATTTTTTGTCTTTTACAGCCTTAAAAAGCCGGTTTTAGACAAGATTTGTTTAAAACCGGCAATTTGGGCTCCAATGGCCTGAAAAAATGTTTTGGTCAAAATGACTCTATTTTGGTCTCCAAGTGTCTAAAAACCTTTTGTTAGTCAAAATAACGGCATTTGGTCACCAAAGGTCTGAAAAACAATTTAGTCAAAATGACTGTATTTTTGTCTTTTAGAGCCTTAAAAAGCCGGTTTAAGACAAGATTTGTCTAAAACCGGCCATTTGGGCTCCAATGGCCTGAAAATTATTTTTTAGTTAAAATGACTCTATTTCGGTCTCCAAGTGTCTAAAAAGCCTTTTTAAGTCAAAATAACTGCATTTGGTCACCAAAGGTCTGAAAAAATTAAGTCCAAATGACTATATTTTTTTCTTTGAGAGCCTTAAAAAGCCGGTTTTAGGCACGATTTTAGACATTTGGCTAAAATGGCCTGAAAAAAATGTTTTGGTCAAAAATACTCTATTTTGGTCTCCAAGTGTCTAAAAACCTTTTGTTAGTCAAAATAACGGCATTTGGTCACCAAAGGTCTGAAAAAAATTTAGTCAAAATGACTGTATTTTTTGTCTTTTAGAGCCTTAAAAAGCCGGTTTTAGACAAGAGTTGTCTAAAACCGGCCATTTGGGCTCCAATGGCATGAAAAATTTTTTTTGGTCAAAATGACTCAATTTTGGTCTCCAAGTGTCTAAAAAGCCTTTTTAGTCAAAATAACTGCATTTCGTCACCAAAGGTCTAAAAAAAAAATTAGTCAAAGTGTCTTTATTTTTGTCTTTTAGAGCCTTAACCACTTGCCGACTGCCGCACGACTATTTACGTCGGCAGTAAGCCCCTCACAGGCAAAGTGATGTTGATCTACGTTGCTAGCTTGTGAGGGTCTAGGGAGCGAGCGCGCGCCCCCGGAGGCGCGCTCCCGCGTGGTCACGGATCCCCCGCACGTGTGACCGGCGGACCCGATGTTCGCCGGTCACTCGGCGATTGTCACTGCAGAGGGAGAAAGTCAGGTGACTGATATAAACAAGCCGCCTGTCATTCTCCCCTGTGTAGAAACAGTGATCATATGGTTCTACTATGTAGGACCGTTGATCACTGTTCCTACAGCTCAAGCCACAGCCAATCACAGTTAGAATCACGCCCCGAGGGACACACACAGCCCCTCCCTCTCAAAAAAAGTTAACCCCCTTCACTGCCAGTGTAATTTTACAGTAACAGTGCATATGTATAGCACTGATTACTGTAGAAATGTCACTGGTAACCCCAAAAGTGTCAAAAATGTCAGTCAAGGGTCCGATCTGTCTGCCGCAATTTTGCAGTACCGCAAAAGAAATCGCAGATCGCCGCCATTACGCGTTGAAAAAAAAACTACAAAAATGACAAAAATCTTTCCCTTTGTTAGTAAACGCGATAACTTTTGCGCAAACCAATCAAAATACGCTTTTTTTTTACCAAACATATGTAGCATAAAACAAATTGGCCGAAAATGTTAAAAAAATTTTGATTTTCACATTTTTTGGGGGAATTTCATATAAAAAAATGTGAAAAATATTGCTATTTTTGCAAAATTGACGCTCTTTTTTTGTTTATAGCGCATGATCAAAAAAGCGCACAGGTGATCAAATACCACCAAAAGAAAGCTCTGTTTGTGGGAAAAAAAGGAAGTCAAATTTGTTTAGGTACAGCGTCGCACGACCGCGCAATTGTCCGTTAAAGTCAACGCAGTGCCAAATTGCAAAATAGGCCCTGGTCAGGAAGGGGGTCAAATCTTCCGGGGGTTAAGTGGTTAAATAGCCGGTTTTAGACACGATTTGTCTAAAACCGGCCATTTGAGTTTCAATGGCCTGAAAAAAATGTTTGGTCAAAATGACTCTATTTTGGTCTCCAAGTGTCTAAAAAGCCTTTTTTAGTCAAAATAACTGCATTTGGTCACCAAAGGTCTGATAAAAAAAATTGTCAAGATGACTGTATTTTTGTCTTTTAGAGCCTTAAAAAGCCGGTTTTAGACAAGATTTGTCTATAACTGGCCATTTGGGCTCCAATTGCCTGAAAAAAAAACGGTCAAAATGACTCTATTTTGGTCTCCAAGTGTCTAAAAAGCCTTTTTTAGTCAAAATAACTGCATTTGGTAACCAAAGGTCTGAAAAAAAATGTAGTCAAAATTACTATATTTTTGTCTTTTAGAGCCTTAAAAAGCCGGTTTTAGACAAGATTTTAGACATTTGGCTCCAATGGCCTGAAAAAATGTTTTGGTCAAAATGAATCTATTTTGGTCTCCAAGTGTCTAAAAAGCTTTTTTAGTCAAAATAACTGCATTTGGTCACCAAAGATCTGAAAAAAAATTTAGTCAAATTGACTGTATTTTTGTCTTTTAGTGCCTTGAAAAGTCGGTTTTAGACAAGATTTTAGATTTTTGTGCTCCAATGGCCTGAAAATTTTTTTGTTAAAATGACTCTATTTTGGTCTCCAAGTGTCTAAAAAAGTCTTTTTTAGTATAAATAAATTTATTTGGTCAGCAAAGGTCTGAAAAAATTAGTCAAAATTAATGTATTTTTGTCTTTTAGTGTCTTAAAAAGCCGGTTTTAGACCAGATTTGTCTAAAACCGGCCATTTGGGCTCCAATGGCCTGAAAAAAACTTTTTGGTCAAAATGACTCTATTTTGGTCTCCAAATGTCTAAAAAGCCTTTTTTAGTCAAAATAACTGCATTTGGTCACCAAAGGTCTGAAAAATACTATAGTCAAAATGACTATATTTTTGTCTTTTAAAGCCTTAAAAAGCCGGTTTTAGACAAGATTTTAGACATTTGGCTCCAATGGCCTGAAAAAAATGTTTTGGTCAGAAATACTCTATTTTGGTCTCCAAGTGTCTAAAAACCTTTTGTTAGTCAAAATAACGGCATTTGGTCACCAAAGGTCTGAAAAAAAAATTAGTCAAAATTACTGTATTTTTTGTCTTTTACAGCCTTAAAAAGCCGGTTTTAGACAAGATTTGTTTAAAACCGGCCATTTGGGCTCGATTGGCCTGAAAAAAATGTTTTGGTCAAAATGACTCTATTTTGGTCTCCAAGTGTATAAAAACCTTTCGTTAGTCAAAATAACGGCATTTCGTCACCAAAGGTCTAAAAAAATTTAGTCAAAGTGACTTTATTTTTGTCTTTTAGAGCCTTAACCACTATATACGTTGGCAGTAAGCCCCTCACAGGCAAAGTGATGTTGATCTACGTTGCTAGCCTGTTAGGGTCTAGGGAGCGAGCGCGCGCCCCGGAGGCGAGCTCCCGCGTGGTCATGGATCCCCCGCACGTGTCCCCCGATGTCCGCCGGTCACTTGGCGATCCGACAGAGGGAGAAAGTCAGGCGACTGATGTAAACAAGCCCCCTGTCATTCTCCCCTGTGTAGAAACAGTGATCATACGGTTCTACTATGTAGGACCGTTGATCACTGTTCCTACAGCTCAAGCCACAGCCAATCACAGTTAGAATCACGCCCCTAGGGACACACACAGCCCCTCCCTCTCAAAAAAAGTTAACCCCTTCACTGCCAGTGTAATTTTACAGTAACAGTGCATATGTATAGCACTGATTACTGTAGAAATGTCACTGGTAACCCCAAAAGTGTCAAAAATGTCAGTCAAGGGTCCGATCTGTCTGCCGCAATTTTGCAGTACTGCAAAAAAAAAATCGCAGATCGCCGCCATTACACGTTGAAAAAAAACCAACAAAAATTACAAAAAATCTTTCCCTTTGTTAGTAAACGCGATAACTTTTGCGCACACCAATCAAAATACGCTTTTTGCGATTTTTTTACCAAACATGTAGCATAAACAAATTGGCCGAAAATGTTAAAAAACTTTGATTTTTACATTTTTTTGGTGAATTTCATATAAAAAAAATGTGAAAAATATTGCTATTTTTGCAAAATTGACGCTCTTTTTTTGTTTATAGCGCATGATCAAAAAATCGCACAGGAGATCTTTTAGAGCCTTGAAAAGCCGGTTTTAGACAAGATTTTAGATTTTTGGGCTCCAATGGCCTGAAATTTTTTTGTTAAAATGACTCTATTTTGGTCTCCAAGTGTCGAAAAAAGCCTTTTTTAGTATAAATAAATGCATTTGGTCACCTAAGGTCTGAAAAAAGCTAGTCAAAATTAATGTATTTTAGTCTTTTAGTGTCTTAAAAAGCCGGTTTTAGACCAGATTTGTCTCCAATGGCCTGAAAAAATTTTTTTGGTCAAAATGACTCTATTTTGGTCTCCAAGTGTCTAAAAAGCCTTTTTTTTTTCAAAATAACTGAATTTGGTCACCAAAGGTCTGAAAAATACTTTAGTCAAAATGACTGTATTTTTGTCTTTTAGAGCCTTAAAAAGCCGGTTTTAGACAAGATTTTAGACATTTGGCTCCAATGGCCTGAAAAAAATGTTTTGGTCAAAAATACTCTATTTTGGTCTCCAAGTGTCTAAAAACCTTTTGTTAGTCAAAATAACGGCATTTGGTCACCAAAGGTCTGAAAAAAATTTAGTCAAAATTACTGTATTTTTTGTCTTTTACAGCCTTAAAAAGACGGTTTTAGACAAGATTTGTTTAAAACCGGCCATTTGGGCTCCAATGGCCTGAAAAAAATGTTTTGGTCAAAATGACTCTATTTTGGTCTCCAAGTGTCTAAAAACCTTTTGTTAGTCAAAATAACGGCATTTGGTCACCAAAGGTCTGAAAAAAAATTTAGTCAAAATGACTATATTTTTGTCTTTTAGAGCCTTAAAAAGCCGGTTTAAGACAAGATTTGTCTAAAACCGGCCATTTGGGCTCCAATGGCTTGAAAATTATTTTTTTAGTTAAAATGACTCTATTTTGGTCTCCAAGTGTCTAAAAAGCCTTTTTAAGTCAAAATAACTGCATTTGGTCACCAAAGGTCTGGAAAAAAATTAAGTCCAAATGTCTATATTTTTTTCTTTGAGAGCCTTAAAAAGCCGGTTTTAGGCACGATTTTAGACATTTGGGCTTAAATGGCCTGAAAGATTTTTTTGGTCAAAATGACTCTATTTTGGTCTCCAAGTGTCTAAAAAGCCTTTTTTAGTCAAAATATCTGCATTTGGTCACCAAAGGTCTGATAAAAAAATTAGTCAAAATGACTGCATCTTTGTCTTTTAGAGCCTTAAAAAGCCGGTTTTAGACAAGATTTGTCTATAACTGGCCATTTGGGCTCCAATTGCCTGAAAAAAAATTCGGTCAAAATGACTCTATTTTGGTCTCCAAATGTCTAAAAAGCCTTTTTTAGTCACAATAAATGCATTTGGTCACCAAAGATCTGAAAAAAATAGTCAAAATTAATGTATTGTTGTCTTTTAGTGTCTTAAAAAGCCGGTTTTAGACCAGATTTGTCTAAAACCGGCCATTTGGGCTCCAATGGCCTGAAAAAATTTTTTGGTCAAAATGACTCTACTTTGGTCTCCAAGTGTCTAAAAAGCCTTTTTTTGTCAAAATAACTGAATTTGGTCACCAAAGGTCTGAAAAATACTTTAGTCAAAATGACTGTATTTTTGTCTTTTAGAGCCTTAAAAAGCCGGTTTTAGACAAGATTTGTCTAAAACCGGCCACAATGGCCTGAAAAGAAATTTTCAGTCAAAATTACTCTGTTTTGGTCTCCAAGTGTCTAAAAATCGTTTTTTAGTCAAAATAACTGCATTTGGTCACCAAAGGTCAGAAAAAAAATTTCGTCAAAATGACTATATTTTTGTCTTTTAGAGCCTTAAAAAGCCGGTTTTAGACAAGATTTTAGACATTTGGCTCCAATGGCCTGAAAACAATGTTTTGGTCAAAAATACTCTAGTATGGTCTCCAAGTGTCTAAAAACCTTTTGTTAGTCAAAATAACGGCATTTGGTCACCAAAGGTCTGAAAAAAAATTAGTCAAAATTACTGTATTTTTTGTCTTTTACAGCCTTAAAAAGCCGGTTTTAGACAAGATTTGTTTAAAACCGGCAATTTGGGCTCCAATGGCCTGAAAAAAATGTTTTGGTCAAAATGACTCTATTTTGGTCTCCAAGTGTCTAAAAACTTTTGTTAGTCAAAATAACGGCATTTGGTCACCAAAGGTCTGAAAAACAAACTTAGTCAAAATGACTGTATTTTTGTCTTTTAGAGCCTTAAAAAGCCGGTTTAAGACAAGATTTGTCTAAAACCGGCCATTTGGGCTCCAATGGCCTGAAAATTATTTTTTAGTTAAAATGACTCTATTTCGGTCTCCAAGTGTCTAAAAAGCCTTTTTAAGTCAAAATAACTGCATTTGGTCACCAAAGGTCTGAAAAAAATTAAGTCCAAATGACTATATTTTTTCTTTGAGAGCCTTAAAAAGCCGGTTTTAGGCACGATTTTAGACATTTGGCTAAAATGGCCTGGAAAAAAATGTTTTGGTCAAAAATACTCTATTTTGGTCTCCAAGTGTCTAAAAACCTTTTGTTAGTCAAAATAACGGCATTTGGTCACCAAAGGTCTGAAAAAAATTTAGTCAAAATTACTGTATTTTTTGTCTTTTACAGCCTTAAAAAGACGGTTTTAGACAAGATTTGTTTAAAACCGGCCATTTGGGCTCCAATGGCCTGAAAAAAATGTTTTGGTCAAAATGACTCTATTTTGGTCTCCAAGTGTCTAAAAACCTTTTGTTAGTCAAAATAACGGCATTTGGTCACCAAAGGTCTGAAAAAAAATTTAGTCAAAATGACTATATTTTTGTCTTTTAGAGCCTTAAAAAGCCGGTTTAAGACAAGATTTGTCTAAAACCGGCCATTTGGGCACCAATGGCTTGAAAATTATTTTTTTAGTTAAAATGACTCTATTTTGGTCTCCAAGTGTCTAAAAAGCCTTTTTAAGTCAAAATAACTGCATTTGGTCACCAAAGGTCTGGAAAAAAATTAAGTCCAAATGTCTATATTTTTTTCTTTGAGAGCCTTAAAAAGCCGGTTTTAGGCACGATTTTAGACATTTGGGCTTAAATGGCCTGAAAGATTTTTTTGGTCAAAATGACTCTATTTTGGTCTCCAAGTGTCTAAAAAGCCTTTTTTAGTCAAAATATCTGCATTTGGTCACCAAAGGTCTGATAAAAAAATTAGTCAAAATGACTGCATCTTTGTCTTTTAGAGCCTTAAAAAGCCAGTTTTAGACAAGATTTGTCTATAACTGGCCATTTGGGCTCCAATTGCCTGAAAAAAAATTCGGTCAAAATGACTCTATTTTGGTCTCCAAATGTCTAAAAAGCCTTTTTTAGTCACAATAAATGCATTTGGTCACCAAAGATCTGAAAAAAATAGTCAAAATTAATGTATTGTTGTCTTTTAGTGTCTTAAAAAGCCGGTTTTAGACCAGATTTGTCTAAAACCGGCCATTTGGGCTCCAATGGCCTGAAAAAATTTTTTGGTCAAAATGACTCTACTTTGGTCTCCAAGTGTCTAAAAAGCCTTTTTTTGTCAAAATAACTGAATTTGGTCACCAAAGGTCTGAAAAATACTTTAGTCAAAATGACTGTATTTTTGTCTTTTAGAGCCTTAAAAAGCCGGTTTTAGACAAGATTTGTCTAAAACCGGCCACAATGGCCTGAAAAGAAATTTTCAGTCAAAATTACTCTGTTTTGGTCTCCAAGTGTCTAAAAATCGTTTTTTAGTCAAAATAACTGCATTTGGTCACCAAAGGTCAGAAAAAAAATTTCGTCAAAATGACTATATTTTTGTCTTTTAGAGCCTTAAAAAGCCGGTTTTAGACAAGATTTTAGACATTTGGCTCCAATGGCCTGAAAACAATGTTTTGGTCAAAAATACTCTAGTATGGTCTCCAAGTGTCTAAAAACCTTTTGTTAGTCAAAATAACGGCATTTGGTCACCAAAGGTCTGAAAAAAAATTAGTCAAAATTACTGTATTTTTTGTCTTTTACAGCCTTAAAAAGCCGGTTTTAGACAAGATTTGTTTAAAACCGGCAATTTGGGCTCCAATGGCCTGAAAAAAATGTTTTGGTCAAAATGACTCTATTTTGGTCTCCAAGTGTCTAAAAACTTTTGTTAGTCAAAATAACGGCATTTGGTCACCAAAGGTCTGAAAAACAAACTTAGTCAAAATGACTGTATTTTTGTCTTTTAGAGCCTTAAAAAGCCGGTTTAAGACAAGATTTGTCTAAAACCGGCCATTTGGGCTCCAATGGCCTGAAAATTATTTTTTAGTTAAAATGACTCTATTTCGGTCTCCAAGTGTCTAAAAAGCCTTTTTAAGTCAAAATAACTGCATTTGGTCACCAAAGGTCTGAAAAAAATTAAGTCCAAATGACTATATTTTTTCTTTGAGAGCCTTAAAAAGCCGGTTTTAGGCACGATTTTAGACATTTGGCTAAAATGGCCTGGAAAAAAATGTTTTGGTCAAAAATACTCTATTTTGGTCTCCAAGTGTCTAAAAACCTTTTGTTAGTCAAAATAACGGCATTTGGTCACCAAAGGTCTGAAAAAAAATTAGTCAAAATGACTGTATTTTTTGTCTTTTAGAGCCTTAAAAATCCGATTTTAGACAAGAGTTGTCTAAAGCCGGCCATTTGGGCTCCAATGGCATGAAAAAATGTTTTTGGTCAAAATGACTCAATTTTGGTCTCCAAGTGTCTAAAAAGCCTTTTTTAGTCAAAATAACTGCATTTCGTCACCAAAGGTCTAAAAAAAAATTAGTCAAAGTGTCTTTATTTTTGTCTTTTAGAGCCTTAACCACTTGCCGACTGCCGCACGACTATTTACGTCGGCAGTAAGCCCCTCACAGGCAAAGTGATGTTGATCTACGTTGCTAGCTTGTGAGGGTCTAGGGAGCGAGCGCGCGCCCCCGGAGGCACGCTCCCGCATGGTCACGGATCCCCCGCACGTGTGACCGGCGGACCCGATGTTCGCCGGTCACTCGGCGATCGTCACTGCAGAGGGAGAAAGTCAGGCGACTGATGTAAACAAGCCACCTGTCATTCTCCCCTGTGTAGAAACAGTGATCATACAGTTCTACTATGTAGGACCGTTGATCACTGTTCCTACAGCTCAAGCCACAACCAATCACAGTTAGAATCACGCCCCGAGGGACACACACAGCCCCTCCCTCTCAAAAAAAGTTAACCCCCTTCACTGCCAGTGTAATTTTACAGTAACAGTGCATATGTATAGCACTGATTACTGTAGAAATGTCACTGGTAACCCCAAAAGTGTCAAAAATGTCAGTCAAGGGTCCGATCTGTCTGCCGCAATTTTGCAGTACCACAAAAAAAATCGCAGATCGCCGCCATTACGCGTTGAAAAAAAAACTACATAAACAACAAAAATCTTTCCCTTTGTTAGTAAACGCGATAACTTTTGCGCAAACCAATCAAAATACGCTTTTTTTTTTACCAAACATATGTAGCATAAAACAAATTGGCCGAAAATGTTAAAAAATTTTGATTTTCACATTTTTTTGGGGAATTTCATGTAAAAAAATGTGAAAAATATTGCTATTTTTGCAAAATTGACGCTTTTTTTTGTTTATAGCGCATGATCAAAAAATCGCACAGGTGATCAAATACCACCAAAAGAAAGCTCTGTTTGTGGGAAAAAAAGGAAGTCAAATTTGTTTAGGTACAACGTCGCACGACCGCGCAATTGTCCGTTAAAGTCAACGCAGTGCCGAATCGCAAAATAGGCCCTGGTCAGGAAGGGGGTCAAATCTTCCGGGGGTTAAGTGGTAAATAGCCGGTTTTAGACACGATTTGTCTAAAACCGGCCATTTGAGTTTCAATGGCCTGAAAAAAATGTTTGGTCAAAATGACTCTATTTTTGTCTCCAAGTGTCTAAAAAGCCTTTTTTAGTCAAAATAACTGCATTTGGTCACCAAAGGTCTGAAAAATAATGTAGTCAAAATTACTATATTTTTGTCTTTTAGAGCCTTAAAAAGCCGGTTTTAGACAAGATTTGTCTATAACTGGCCATTTGGGCTCCAATTGCCTGAAAAAAAATCGGTCAAAATGACTCTATTTTGGTCTCCAAGTGTCTAAAAAGCCTTTTTTAGTCAAAATAACTGCATTTGGTAACCAAAGGTCTGAAAAATAATGTAGTCAAAATTACTATATTTTTGTCTTTTAGAGCCTTAAAAAGCCGGTTTTAGACAAGATTTTAGACATTTGGCTCCAATGGCCTGAAAAAAATGTTTTGGTCAAAATGACTCTATTTTGGTCTCCAAGTGTCTAAAAAGCCTTTTTAGTCAAAATAACTGCATTTGGTCACGAAAGATCTGAAAAAAAATTTAGTCAAATTGACTGTATTTTTGTCTTTAAGTGCCTTGAAAAGCCGGTTTTAGACAAGATTTTAGATTTTTGGGCTCCAATGGCCTGAAATTTTTTTTTGTTAAAATGACTCTATTTTGGTCTCCAAGTGTCTAAAAAATGACTCAATTTTGGTCTCCAAGTGTCTAAAAAAGCCTTTTTTAGTCAAAATAACTGCATTTTGTCACCAAAGGTCTAAAAAAATTAGTCAAAGTGACTTTATTTTTGTCTTTTAGAGCCTAAACCACTTGCCGACTGCCGCACGACTATTTACGTCGGCAGTAAGCCCCTCACAGGCAAAGTGATGTTGATCTATGTTGCTAGCCTGTGAGGGTCTAGGGAGCGAGCGCACGCCCCCGGAGGCGAGCTCCCGCGTGGTCTTGGATCCTTGCACATGTGACCGGCGGACCCGATGTCCGCCGGTCACTCGGCGATCGTCACTGCAGAGGGAGAAAGTCAGGCGACTGATGTAAACAAGCCACCTGTCATTCTCCCCTGTGTAGAAACAGTGATCATACGGTTCTACTATGTAGGACCGTTGATCACTGTTCCTACAGCTCAAGCCACAGCCAATCACAGTTAGAATCACGCCCCTAGGGACACACACAGCCCCTCCCTCTCAAAAAAGTTAACCCCTTCACTGCCAGTGTAATTTTACTGGTACAGTGCATATGTATAGCACTAATTACTGTAGAAATGTCACTGGTAACCCCGAAAGTGTCAAAAATGTCAGTCAAGGGTCCGATCTGTCTGCCGCAATTTTGCAGTACCGCAAAAAAAATCGCAATTACGTGTTGAAAAAAAACCCAGTAAAAATGACAAAAATCTTTCCCTTTGTTAGTAAACGCGATAACTTTTGCGCAAACCAATCAAAATATGCTTTTTGCGATTTTTTTTACCAAACATATGCAGCATAAACAAATTGGCCGAAAATGTTAAAAAACTTTGATTTTTACATTTTTTTGGTGAATTTCATATAAAAAAATGTGAAAAATATTGCTATTTTTGCAAAATTGACGCTCTTTTTTTGTTTATAGCGCATGATCAAAAAATCGCACAGGTGATCTTTTAGAGCCTTGAAAAGCCGGTTTTAGACAAGATTTTAGATTTTTGGGCTCCAATGGCCTGAAATTATTTTGTTAAAATGACTCTATTTTGGTCTCCAAGTGTCTAAAAAAGCCTCTTTTAGTATAAATAAATGCATTTGGTCACCAAAGGTCTGAAAAAAACTAGTCAAAATTAATGTATTTTTGTCTTTTAGTGTCTTAAAAAGCCGGTTTTAGACCAGATTTGTCTAAAACCGGCCATTTGGGCTCCAATGGCCTGAAAAAATTTTTTTGGTCAAAATGACTCTATTTTGGTCTCCAAGTGTCTAAAAAGCCTTTTTTTCCAAAATAACTGAATTTGGTCACCAAAGGTCTGAAAAATACTTTAGTCAAAATTACTGTATTTTTGTCTTTTAGAGCCTTAAAAAGCCGGTTTTAGACAAGATTTTAGACATTTGGCTCCAATGGCCTGAAAAAAATGTTTTGGTCAAAAATACTCTATTTTGGTCTCCAAGTGTCTAAAAACCTTTTGTTAGTCAAAATAACGGCATTTGGTCACCAAAGGTCTGAAAAAAAATGTAGTCACAATTACTGTATTTTTTGTCTTTTACAGCCTTAAAAAGACGGTTTTAGACAAGATTTGTTTAAAACCGGCCATTTGGGCTCCAATGGCCTGAAAAAAATGTTTTGGTCAAAATGACTCTATTTTGGTCTCCAAGTGTCTAAAAACCTTTTGTTAGTCAAAATAACGGCATTTGGTCACCAAAGGTCTGAAAAAAAATTTAGTCAAAATGACTGTATTTTTTGGCTTTTAGAGCCTTAAAAAGCCGGTTTTAGACAAGATTTTAGACATTTGGCTCCAATAGCCTGAAGAAATTTTTTGGGTCAAAATGACTCGATTTTGGTCTCCAAGTGTCTAAAAAGCCTTAAATACAAAAATATGTGCAGCGCTAGAAGAAAAAAATTCCCAACAAAATAAATTGTCCAATCGCAGGAAACATTCCACAAGTAACGTAAACAATTGATGGTGAGAAAAAGTCCAATATATAATGGTGCAAATCATATATAAGTGCAGCAAATCCCGTCACCAGTGAAGGTAGAAATATATTGCGCTCACCAGATGGATGGGACCCCAAAACACCATATAGTGTAGGAGTCAAACAGGCTTAAAAATGATGGAGTGTCCCCACAGATTTTTCACCGATTCCAACGGCAACCATGCAAATCTCCGGTAGATGGAATAGTTCAGAGATTCCCCTTCCACATGGTGGGTGGTAAAACCGAAAAAAATGGAGGGACATATAGCGTAATATTGCTAAAATCAATTTAATAACAATAAAGCTGATACACTTACAGACATCCGTGAAAGACAGGCATATAAGATGTAAAACAGCTGGGCTGACCAAGTCCTCTTTACATGTTTCGGCATAAATGCCTTTTTCAAAAGATAAAGTCAGCAGGTAGCCAGTGTTCATATATATATAGAGGTAGAATTAATTGGGTACACCTGTAGGAAGTAGGCGGTGGACTGCATGGAAACCGGAAGTAAAACCGGCGTGTGTTCCAAGCCTCACTATGGTATAGCGCCAAAAATGAAGTCTATTAAATCATAAGGGGAAACAGGAAGTGATGAAATGCCTGGAGGGGATGGCATTAGCCATCGTACATCCCAAGCCTCTTTATGAATTGTAAGACAGGAAGTGCTGACATCACATCCGGGAATAGGCGGAAGTGATGTCAGCGTCAAAACATCGAGGGGGGACGGCCTTTAACCATCATCAACCCCAAGCCTCCATCTGAAGTGTAAGACCGGATATGCCGACATCACATCCGGGATTGGGCGGAAGTGATGTCAGCACGGCAAGGCGGACCGCTTTACCGGAAGTTGGAGCATATCAATGCACCAGGTCAACAAAACAGAAATGGAGACAGCTCAGATTGGCCGATTCAGCGAGTAGTGAATATCGCCAATAAGAGAACATTCTCCCCCGTTTTTTGTTCTCTTATTGGCGATATTCACTACTCGCTGAATCGGCCAATCTGAGCTGTCTCCATTTCTGTTTTGTTGACCTGGTGCATTGATATGCTCCAACTTCCGGTAAAGCGGTCCGCCTTGCCGTGCTGACATCACTTCCGCCCAATCCCGGATGTGATGTCGGCATATCCGGTCTTACACTTCAGATGGAGGCTTGGGGTTGATGATGGTTAAAGGCCGTCCCCCCTCGATGTTTTGACGCTGACATCACTTCCGCCTATTCCCGGATGTGATGTCAGCACTTCCTGTCTTACAATTCATAAAGAGGCTTGGGATGTACGATGGCTAATGCCATCCCCTCCAGGCATTTCATCACTTCCTGTTTCCCCTTATGATTTAATAGACTTCATTTTTGGCGCTATACCATAGTGAGGCTTGGAACACACGCCGGTTTTACTTCCGGTTTCCATGCAGTCCACCGCCTACTTCCTACAGGTGTACCCAATTAATTCTACCTCT
>NW_028119976.1:0-166000 GCF_965119305.1 Pelophylax lessonae
ATGTGTTTCTCTTTCAGGTTGTGAAAAAAAAAATGTTAAATGAGTTTACAACCTCTTTAAGCGCTGATGAATGTTATTAATACTGAGGTGTATCTTTGAGCACAATAGTGTTGATTACATTTTATTACATGTTTGAATTTGCACAGCGGCTGTTCAATTTTTGAAACAGTATTAATAGGTATTGTTTTTATTATTAATTTTGAGAGTTCATATTTGCGAAACATCTATTGGAATTTAAGCGCTGGGTGAGTGTTTGCCGGTTTTTCAGTCTAGCAACCACCTCACATGTATTCGATTATAGTTGGTTAAATTATAGTATTATATTGGTTAAATTACAATAGTTAACTTTTGCGTGATCCGTCACGTGACGTTCTCTGCGTGGGGTAACCTTTTTTACAGTCTATGGGGGTAACGCAGTTTCAGCTACTGTACACTACAAAGCTTGTCATTTATTTTAGTAAAAATATGCTGGGTGTAACATGGATTTTCTTCTTATTTAACATGTATACATAGACATTTCATAAAACATTAGGTCATGAATATTTACTTGAAGTCATAAAAAGTCATGGAATTTTATTGGTAAAAATGTGTATGAAGCCTGGCAATAGTAAACCAATAGATGGCGCTAAAGGTAGTACAGATTTATGACTGGCCCTGGCTGAAGTCCTAACAAACCTATAGATTGCGCTAAAGGGTCACAGATTTATTGTTGAACTGCAGCAGTAATAGAAAACCAATAGATGGCGCTGAAGGGAGCACAAATGTAATACTGACGGGCTGAAGTTATATTAAACCAATAGATGGCAATGAAGGGTCACGGATGTATTATTGAACTGCGGCATTATTAGCAAACCAATAGATGGCGCTAAAGGTACAGATTTATTGCTGACCCGCTTAAGTAATAAACTAATGGATTGCGCTAAAGGGTCACAGTTATTAACCTCCTGCAGTAATAAACCAATAGATGGCGCTAGAGGTAGTACAGATGTATTACTGACCGGTTGAATTCATAACAAACCAATAGATGGCGCCGAAGCATCACAGATTTATTACTGACCAGTTGAAGTCATAGCAACCGATGACTGAACACTTTTTTTTTTTTAACTGAGCTGAGCTTATTCTCTAGGGTCTCTGCTAAAAAGAAATATATATTCTTTGGGGGGTTTTAAGTCATTTTCTAGCCAAAAAATCCCTAAACTGATTTTAAATTGTCAGAAAAATGGCCGGCCCAGACCAAAATAAATTTTGAACTTAGGGAGGGGGTAGAATTGTAATATTTTCATCTATACATTCCAAACTCATTCTATAAATGACCGTCTTCCTGAGGAATAATGTCTGTGAAATGAAAATTTGATTTTAATAAGAATAAAGCATATTGTGTGAGGGCAAATCGCTGTATGGAAGTTAGCGGCCCAGCCAAAAAAACATACCCCGCCCACCAGCCAACCGGAAGCATTTTTGGAGCACAGACCCCGCCCACCAGCCAGTAAACAGTCTAGTATGGTCTTTGAAAACGGCTTGCTCCCAATATGCATCTCCTGATTTACAAACGGTGATTTGCCTTATTTTTTTGTATCTTATAATCAACTTTTTACTTCACAGACATTATTCCTCGATAGAAGCTTATTATACAATCAGTTTGGGACGTATAGAAGAAAAAAAAAAAAATGGTACCCTCTCCCTAAGTTGACCATGTTTAATATCATAGGGTATAAATAGTGCTGAAAACCTTGTTTTTATTTGTGTTCTGTGTTAGCCGGAGCATAAAAAGATATAGAACAGATTCACAAGTTTTTTTCTTACACCAAATCAATTCTACAAAAACCAGGAAAAGACAGTCCAGCCCCCCTAGATGGTGTAAAGCAAAGTACGCTGAATCTTTTGCCCGTGTGAGGACGACCCAGTGGACAGGGTCAGAGGACAAAGAATAAAAAATGCCCCCCTTTGGATTGTAAGCTCTACCAGCAGGGCCCTCCTATTCCTTCTTTATTGAATTGTATTTTTAGTGCATTTTTCTCCCCTCTTTTTTCTTAGGGTCAACTCACACCACATGCGGTACAGTGCGTTTTTTCTCTGCATCAAAAACGCATTGATAGTAGGTTATATGGTTTTCAATGGCACCGCAAGTGGTGTGAACTGGCCCTAAGTGTGCTCCTAGGGAGTGCTTTCTAACTGCAGGGGAGGTGCTTAACTGGAGGAACTGCTTAGCAGAAACACAAGATCTCCATCTTGCCCTTTGACAGACCGCTGTTCTTCCTCTCCTGTGAACGATCGGCGGGTCCCAGTGGACATCACGTCCACCGGAGCCGCTGATTGGCTACAGTGGGAGCAGGTTGCCGGTGGTGCGTGATCCACACCCTGCACACGAAGTCACGTACAGGTACACGATTTGGCGCAGGAGCGCCGCCCTGCCGCAGTACATCTGCGTGGGGTGCTCCATAAGTGGTAATGTACAGGGAGGAGTTAGACTCTTCTTAGGCCTGGATCACACCAGGTGTGGGAATGCATGAGATTGCATCTTTTCCCACACCACGCTCAAAAACAAAAAACAAAATGCGCTGTCTTCTGCAGATGCCTGGGGGTGCCATTAATCCCTAATAGTCAACCGACTCATCTGGTAAACATGCATGTGTTTGCAGCCTGGAAAAATGCAGGGTACCGCAGTACTGTGTGGTTTGGTGAAGCGAGATTTTAGGAATCGTGTCTGCGCTATTTTTGCCCATTTTAGGCCCATTGAAAATAGTGGGCTGAGCTAAGAGCGCCGTTCGTCAATGCGCATGCCTGGATGCAGCTTCTGGTGTAAGGGAGCCCCTATTTTATTGTTCCTTTGTTCCCTTTTTTGTTTTCCTGAATTAGGGAGCTGGGGGAGGGGGGTGCACTTTTGCATCCTCACCCTCGTTGCCAGTGGGCCTTTTCCCAAGACTGGCCATAGAGCGCGGCAAAAAAGTGCAGCAATCTAACCGCAATATGTGAACATAAGGGTGGTCCCAGCGGCGGTTTTGCCAGGGCCGGACTGGCCTACCAGCCCTGGGGCAGCTTTAATGGCCGGCGCAGCCGCAGCGCCGCTTTAATGGCCGGCGCAGCCGCAGCGCCGCTTTAAACATTGGACTGTGACAGTCCGTCCGTTCGTCCGATATTACCCGCGTCACGCGTGACGTCAGCCGCTGTGAGCGGCATTACGTCACCGCGCCGACGGGGACGGGGCGGCTCAGCGGCTGGGAAATGACTGGTGGCTGAGTGAGTGGAGGGAGGCTGCGACTGCCGACTGGTGATGATGACTCACGGGCGCGCCGAAGCCGATGATGATCCCTCCCTCCACACTGATGACGTGCAATGCGGCCGCCACTGTCCAGTCCCGACACAACAACAAACAACACGTGACAACATGACAGACACGCGCCGCGCCAGCCATGTGATCAAACTCATGATGATGAGGCGAGCAGCCTGCTTGACTTAGGTCAGAGAGTCAGACACACAGACAGTGGCAGAGAGTGCACCGCAGCCCTGCATTTTCATGCACCATGCCCGCAGCCCCGCATTCTCATGCACCATGCCCGCAGCCCCGCATTCTCCTGTACCATGCCCGCAGCCCCGCATTCTCCTGTACCATGCCCGCAGCCCCGCATTCTCCTGTACCATGCCCGCAGCCTTGCATTCTCCTGTACCATGCCCGCAGCCCCGCATTCTCCTGTACCATGCCCGCAGCCCTGCATTCTTCTGTTCCGTTCCCGCAGCACTGCATTCTCCTGTACCATGCCCGCAGCCCTGCATTCTTCTGTACCATGCCCGCAGCACTGCATTCTCCTGTACCATGCCCGCAGCTCCGCATTCTCCTGTACCATGCCCGCAGCCCTGCATTCTCCTGTTCCCTGCCCGCAGCCCTGCATTCTCCTGTACCATGCCTACAGCCCCGCATTCTCCTGTACCATGCCCGCAGCCCTGCATTCTCCTGTACCATACCCGCAGCCCTGCATTCTCCTGTACCATGCCCGCAGCCCTGCATTCTCCTGTACCATGCCCGCAGCACTGCATTCTCCTGTACCATGCCCGCAGCCCTGCATTCTCCTGTACCATGCCCGCAGCCCCGCATTCTCCTGTACCATGCCCGCAGCCCCGCATTCTCCTGTACCATGCCCGCAGCACTGCATTCTCCTGTACCATGCCCGCAGCACTGCATTCTCCTGTACCATGCCCGCAGCTCTGCATTCTCCTGTACCATGCCCGCAGCCCTGCATTCTCCTCTTCCCTGCCCGCAGTCCTGCATTCTCCTGTACCATGCCTACAGCCCCGCATTCTCCTGTACCATGCCCGCAGCCCTGCATTCTCCTGTACCATGCCCGCAGCCCTGCATTCTCCTGTACCATGCCCGCAGCACTGCATTCTCCTGTACCATGCCCGCAGCACTGCATTCTCCTGTACCATGCCCGCAGCCCCGCATTCTCCTGTACCATGCCCGCAGCCCCGCATTCTCCTGTACCATGCCCGCAGCCCTGCATTCTTCTGTACCATTCCCGCAGCACTGCATTCTCCTGTACCATGCCCGCAGCCCTGCAGGGCACTGTGGCACTATAGACAGTAGAAAGCCTGGTGAGCTCATCTGCCCAGTGTCTACTGCTCTGTCCTGCTCCTGCTGTCACTCCGTACACACTCACACTCCTCTGACTGCTTTCATAGTCCTATAGAATATGGGGGCCTCTTGGAGGGCGTGAATTTTTTTTTTTTTGGGAGGGGGGGGCAGCATTTCATTCTCGGACCCAGGCAGCACAATGTCCTGGGCCAGTCCTGGTAGGTGGCTCAGATTGCCGCTTGACACCCGCAATCGTTCCCCGCTGAGAGAGAAGAACGGTCAGCTGTTGTAAACACAGCTGACCGTTCTCCCTGGAATGATAATAGAGCCCCTGTGATCCTCCTATATAGGATCACAGGTCTCTATGGTCATTCCACAAGCCACGCCCCCAAAAGTTAGAAACACGCCCCTAGGTACACATTTAACCCCTTGATCACCTATACTGTTAACCCCTTCCCTGCCAGTGTCATTATTACAGTAACAGTGCATATTTTTAGCACTGATTACTGTAGTAATGTCACTGGTCCCCCAAAAAGTGTCAAATATATCAGTTAGAGGTCCGATTTGTCCGCCGCAATGTCGAAGTCCCGCAAAAAATAGCAGATTGCCGCCATTACTAGTAAAAAAAAAAAAAAAAAACAATTAAAATGACATAAATCTTTCCTGTAGTTAGTAGACGCAAAATATTTCGCGCAAACCAATCAAAATACGCTAATTGCGATTTTTTTTTTTTTTTACCAAAAATATGTAGCAGAAAACAAATTGGCCTGAAATGTTAAAAAATGAGGATGAGGGGTGTATGGGGGGGAATTATGGAGGATGAGGGGCGTATGGGGGGGGGGGAATTATGGAGGATGAGGGGCGTATGGGGGGGAGAATTATGGAGGATGAGGGGCGTATGGGGGGGGGAATTATGGAGGATGAGGGGCGTATGGGGGGGAGAATTATGGAGGATGAGGGGCGTATGGGGGGGGGATTATGGAGGATGAGGGGCGTATAGGGGGGGGGAATTATGGAGGATGAGGGGCGTTTGGGGGGGGGATTATGGAGGATGAGGGGCGTATAGGGGGGGATTATAGAGGGTATTATAAAGGATGGGGGGGGGAATTATAGTGGATGTGGGGTGTAGAGAATGCCAGGTACAGGACAGTGTCACTGTCTTTTCCTGAGCCACTGTTACTCACTTTACCACCTCTACCACAGCTGATGACAATGCCCGGTACTTTCTGGAATGATGGACCATGTGACAGGGCTTGGGTCTAGCGCCCAATCATATTGCCTGAGCCCTGTCACATGATCAGTGAAGTGGCTCTGCAGCTCCCCCCAGTGGCTGTGTTGGGGAGGGGAGTATCATTAGGGTGATGCTTTACACAGGGTTCGTACGGTCATGAAAAACCTGGAAAAGTTATGGAATTTTACAATGGCAATTTCCAAGCCTGGATACGTTTTGGAAAATACTTAAGCCCAGAAAGTTTTGGAAAAGTCATGGAAATTTGAGAGAAAGGCACCATTCAGTGTAGCAGATGTAAATCATTTTATTGATTTACAGCAGTGTCCGGTACACATAACGCTATATGCATGCCTTATTTGTATTGTGAGTAGTTTTTATAAGGGGAAGGGGAGTGTACTATATGTGATAAAATTATTTAAAACAATACTGCACTATCGGCACCCCTTATTTGTTTTCATTCCCCGCCTATATATTGGTCACATGATATGGCTGAGAACTGACAGATGTATATCCACTATCTATGTGAGTGCCATCTTGTGTGGGAGATTCCAGCCATTTACAGGAATAGAGGAGGAGGATTTTGAAGTGGAGAGGAGAGAAAAGCAGATTAAATTAAGCGCAGATTCCTGGTAGCATTCAGTGAGTGGCCATTGTCACGGGGAGAGCACAGACGGTGTAGTGGAGGTGTTTTGCAGTCCATTAGGAACTTTGAGCACCGGGAATTCTTGGCTTAACCGTTTATTGTGCAATGATTAACCCTAAAGGACACACAAACAAAGTTTATATACCGAGTATTGTATATTTGTATGGACAGATACTATCAGGATTTATGCACTGAAATTATCTTCTCAGGTTGCAATAAGAGATTTTGCAGTTTGTTTAGGGACTTTAAAGAGGAAGTAAACCCTCCTCTGACACTTTTACCTATAGGTAAGCCTATGATAAGGCTTACCTATAGGTACTGTAAATATCTCCTAAACATGCATCGTTTAGGAGATATTTACCTTACATGCAGCCAGTGACGTCACTGGCGCATGCGCTCTGAAGGAGCGGCCGCTGGTGCGTTCCTTCAGAGCCCCGTGCCGTGACCGTAGGCTCCCACGCGCATGCGCGGGAGTGACGTAATTGCGGTGCCGGCCAATCAGATGGCCAGATGCCGCGATCCCGGAAGACGGGCGACTGAACATGTCGCCCGTCATACAGGTAAGCGGGCGGCACGGCGGGGGCTCGTTCTAAGGTAAGTATTTCATAATGAGCTAGTATGCGATGCATACTAGCTCATTATGTGTTTCTCTTTCAGGTTGTGAAAAAAAAAATGTTAAATGAGTTTACAACCTCTTTAAGCGCTGATGAATGTTATTAATACTGAGGTGTATCTTTGAGCACAATAGTGTTGATTACATTTTATTACATGTTTGAATTTGCACAGCGGCTGTTCAATTTTTGAAACAGTATTAATAGGTATTGTTTTTATTATTAATTTTGAGAGTTCATATTTGCGAAACATCTATTGGAATTTAAGCGCTGGGTGAGTGTTTGCCGGTTTTTCAGTCTAGCAACCACCTCACATGTATTCGATTATAGTTGGTTAAATTATATTATTATATTGGTTAAATTACAATAGTTAACTTTTGCGTGATCCGTCACGTGACGTTCTCTGCGTGGGGTAACCTTTTTTACAGTCTATGGGGGTAACGCAGTTTCAGCTACTGTACACTACAAAGCTTGTCATTTATTTTAGTAAAAATATGCTGGGTGTAACATGGATTTTCTTCTTATTTAACATGTATACATAGACATTTCATAAAACATTAGGTCATGAATATTTACTTGAAGTCATAAAAAGTCATGGAATTTTATTGGTAAAAATGTGTATGAAGCCTGGCAATAGTAAACCAATAGATGGCGCTAAAGGTAGTACAGATTTATGACTGGCCCTGGCTGAAGTCCTAACAAACCTATAGATGGCGCTAAAGGGTCACAGATTTATTGTTGAACTGCAGCAGTAATAGAAAACCAATAGATGGCGCTGAAGGGAGCACAAATGTAATACTGACGGGCTGAAGTTATATTAAACCAATAGATGGCAATGAAGGGTCACGGATGTATTATTGAACTGCGGCATTATTAGCAAACCAATAGATGGCGCTAAAGGTACAGATTTATTGCTGACCCGCTTAAGTAATAAACTAATGGATTGCGCTAAAGGGTCACAGTTATTAACCTCCTGCAGTAATAAACCAATAGATGGCGCTAGAGGTAGTACAGATGTATTACTGACCGGTTGAATTCATAACAAACCAACAGATGGCGCCGAAGCATCACAGATTTATTACTGACCAGTTGAAGTCATAGCAACCGATGACTGAACACTTTTTTTTTTTTAACTGAGCTGAGCTTATTCTCTAGGGTCTCTGCTAAAAAGAAATATATATTCTTTGGGGGGTTTTAAGTCATTTTCTAGCCAAAAAATCCCTAAACTGATTTTAAATTGTCAGAAAAATGGCCGGCCCAGACCAAAATAAATTTTGAACTTAGGGAGGGGGTAGAATTGTAATATTTTCATCTATACATTCCAAACTCATTCTATAAATGACCGTCTTCCTGAGGAATAATGTCTGTGAAATGAAAATTTGATTTTAATAAGAATAAAGCATATTGTGTGAGGGCAAATCGCTGTATGGAAGTTAGCGGCCCAGCCAAAAAAACATACCCCGCCCACCAGCCAACCGGAAGCATTTTTGGAGCACAGACCCCGCCCACCAGCCAGTAAACAGTCTAGTATGGTCTTTGAAAACGGCTTGCTCCCAATATGCATCTCCTGATTTACAAACGGTGATTTGCCTTATTTTTTTGTATCTTATAATCAACTTTTTACTTCACAGACATTATTCCTCGATAGAAGCTTATTATACAATCAGTTTGGGACGTATAGAAGAAAAAAAAAAAATGGTACCCTCTCCCTAAGTTGACCATGTTTAATATCATAGGGTATAAATAGTGCTGAAAACCTTGTTTTTATTTGTGTTCTGTGTTAGCCGGAGCATAAAAAGATATAGAACAGATTCACAAGTTTTTTTCTTACACCAAATCAATTCTACAAAAACCAGGAAAAGACAGTCCAGCCCCCCTAGATGGTGTAAAGCAAAGTACACTGAATCTTTTGCCCGTGTGAGGACGACCCAGTGGACAGGGTCAGAGGACAAAGAATAAAAAATGCCCCCCTTTGGATTGTAAGCTCTACCAGCAGGGCCCTCCTATTCCTTCTTTATTGAATTGTATTTTTAGTGCATTTTTCTCCCCTCTTTTTTCTTAGGGTCAACTCACACCACATGCGGTACAGTGCGTTTTTTCTCTGCATCAAAAACGCATTGATAGTAGGTTATATGGTTTTCAATGGCACCGCAAGTGGTGTGAACTGGCCCTAAGTGTGCTCCTAGGGAGTGCTTTCTAACTGCAGGGGAGGTGCTTAACTGGAGGAACTGCTTAGCAGAAACACAAGATCTCCATCTTGCCCTTTGACAGACCGCTGTTCTTCCTCTCCTGTGAACGATCGGCGGGTCCCAGTGGACATCACGTCCACCGGAGCCGCTGATTGGCTACAGTGGGAGCAGGTTGCCGGTGGTGCGTGATCCACACCCTGCACACGAAGTCACGTACAGGTACACGATTTGGCGCAGGAGCGCCGCCCTGCCGCAGTACATCTGCGTGGGGTGCTCCATAAGTGGTAATGTACAGGGAGGAGTTAGACTCTTCTTAGGCCTGGATCACACCAGGTGTGGGAATGCATGAGATTGCATCTTTTCCCACACCACGCTCAAAAACAAAAAACAAAATGCGCTGTCTTCTGCAGATGCCTGGGGGTGCCATTAATCCCTAATAGTCAACCGACTCATCTGGTAAACATGCATGTGTTTGCAGCCTGGAAAAATGCAGGGTACCGCAGTACTGTGTGGTTTGGTGAAGCGAGATTTTAGGAATCGTGTCTGCGCTATTTTTGCCCATTTTAGGCCCATTGAAAATAGTGGGCTGAGCTAAGAGCGCCGTTCGTCAATGCGCATGCCTGGATGCAGCTTCTGGTGTAAGGGAGCCCCTATTTTATTGTTCCTTTGTTCCCTTTTTTGTTTTCCTGAATTAGGGAGCTGGGGGAGGGGGGTGCACTTTTGCATCCTCACCCTCGTTGCCAGTGGGCCTTTTCCCAAGACTGGCCATAGAGCGCGGCAAAAAAGTGCAGCAATCTAACCGCAATATGTGAACATAAGGGTGGTCCCAGCGGCGGTTTTGCCAGGGCCGGACTGGCCTACCAGCCCTGGGGCAGCTTTAATGGCCGGCGCAGCCGCAGCGCCGCTTTAATGGCCGGCGCAGCCGCAGCGCCGCTTTAAACATTGGACTGTGACAGTCCGTCCGTTCGTCCGATATTACCCGCGTCACGCGTGACGTCAGCCGCTGTGAGCGGCATTACGTCACCGCGCCGACGGGGACGGGGCGGCTCAGCGGCTGGGAAATGACTGGTGGCTGAGTGAGTGGAGGGAGGCTGCGACTGCCGACTGGTGATGATGACTCACGGGCGCGCCGAAGCCGATGATGATCCCTCCCTCCACACTGATGACGTGCAATGCGGCCGCCACTGTCCAGTCCCGACACAACAACAAACAACACGTGACAACATGACAGACACGCGCCGCGCCAGCCATGTGATCAAACTCATGATGATGAGGCGAGCAGCCTGCTTGACTTAGGTCAGAGAGTCAGACACACAGACAGTGGCAGAGAGTGCACCGCAGCCCTGCATTTTCATGCACCATGCCCGCAGCCCCGCATTCTCATGCACCATGCCCGCAGCCCCGCATTCTCCTGTACCATGCCCGCAGCCCCGCATTCTCCTGTACCATGCCCGCAGCCCCGCATTCTCCTGTACCATGCCCGCAGCCTTGCATTCTCCTGTACCATGCCCGCAGCCCCGCATTCTCCTGTACCATGCCCGCAGCCCTGCATTCTTCTGTTCCGTTCCCGCAGCACTGCATTCTCCTGTACCATGCCCGCAGCCCTGCATTCTTCTGTACCATGCCCGCAGCACTGCATTCTCCTGTACCATGCCCGCAGCTCCGCATTCTCCTGTACCATGCCCGCAGCCCTGCATTCTCCTGTTCCCTGCCCGCAGCCCTGCATTCTCCTGTACCATGCCTACAGCCCCGCATTCTCCTGTACCATGCCCGCAGCCCTGCATTCTCCTGTACCATACCCGCAGCCCTGCATTCTCCTGTACCATGCCCGCAGCCCTGCATTCTCCTGTACCATGCCCGCAGCACTGCATTCTCCTGTACCATGCCCGCAGCCCTGCATTCTCCTGTACCATGCCCGCAGCCCCGCATTCTCCTGTACCATGCCCGCAGCCCCGCATTCTCCTGTACCATGCCCGCAGCACTGCATTCTCCTGTACCATGCCCGCAGCACTGCATTCTCCTGTACCATGCCCGCAGCTCTGCATTCTCCTGTACCATGCCCGCAGCCCTGCATTCTCCTCTTCCCTGCCCGCAGTCCTGCATTCTCCTGTACCATGCCTACAGCCCCGCATTCTCCTGTACCATGCCCGCAGCCCTGCATTCTCCTGTACCATGCCCGCAGCCCTGCATTCTCCTGTACCATGCCCGCAGCACTGCATTCTCCTGTACCATGCCCGCAGCACTGCATTCTCCTGTACCATGCCCGCAGCCCCGCATTCTCCTGTACCATGCCCGCAGCCCCGCATTCTCCTGTACCATGCCCGCAGCCCTGCATTCTTCTGTACCATTCCCGCAGCACTGCATTCTCCTGTACCATGCCCGCAGCCCTGCAGGGCACTGTGGCACTATAGACAGTAGAAAGCCTGGTGAGCTCATCTGCCCAGTGTCTACTGCTCTGTCCTGCTCCTGCTGTCACTCCGTACACACTCACACTCCTCTGACTGCTTTCATAGTCCTATAGAATATGGGGGCCTCTTGGAGGGCGTGAATTTTTTTTTTTTTGGGAGGGGGGGGCAGCATTTCATTCTCGGACCCAGGCAGCACAATGTCCTGGGCCAGTCCTGGTAGGTGGCTCAGATTGCCGCTTGACACCCGCAATCGTTCCCCGCTGAGAGAGAAGAACGGTCAGCTGTTGTAAACACAGCTGACCGTTCTCCCTGGAATGATAATAGAGCCCCTGTGATCCTCCTATATAGGATCACAGGTCTCTATGGTCATTCCACAAGCCACGCCCCCAAAAGTTAGAAACACGCCCCTAGGTACACATTTAACCCCTTGATCACCTATACTGTTAACCCCTTCCCTGCCAGTGTCATTATTACAGTAACAGTGCATATTTTTAGCACTGATTACTGTAGTAATGTCACTGGTCCCCCAAAAAGTGTCAAATATATCAGTTAGAGGTCCGATTTGTCCGCCGCAATGTCGAAGTCCCGCAAAAAATAGCAGATTGCCGCCATTACTAGTAAAAAAAAAAAAAAAAAACAATTAAAATGACATAAATCTTTCCTGTAGTTAGTAGACGCAAAATATTTCGCGCAAACCAATCAAAATACGCTAATTGCGATTTTTTTTTTTTTTTACCAAAAATATGTAGCAGAAAACAAATTGGCCTGAAATGTTAAAAAATGAGGATGAGGGGTGTATGGGGGGGAATTATGGAGGATGAGGGGCGTATGGGGGGGGGGGAATTATGGAGGATGAGGGGCGTATGGGGGGGAGAATTATGGAGGATGAGGGGCGTATGGGGGGGGGAATTATGGAGGATGAGGGGCGTATGGGGGGGAGAATTATGGAGGATGAGGGGCGTATGGGGGGGGGATTATGGAGGATGAGGGGCGTATAGGGGGGGGGAATTATGGAGGATGAGGGGCGTTTGGGGGGGGGATTATGGAGGATGAGGGGCGTATAGGGGGGGATTATAGAGGGTATTATAAAGGATGGGGGGGGGAATTATAGTGGATGTGGGGTGTAGAGAATGCCAGGTACAGGACAGTGTCACTGTCTTTTCCTGAGCCACTGTTACTCACTTTACCACCTCTACCACAGCTGATGACAATGCCCGGTACTTTCTGGAATGATGGACCATGTGACAGGGCTTGGGTCTAGCGCCCAATCATATTGCCTGAGCCCTGTCACATGATCAGTGAAGTGGCTCTGCAGCTCCCCCCAGTGGCTGTGTTGGGGAGGGGAGTATCATTAGGGTGATGCTTTACACAGGGTTCGTACGGTCATGAAAAACCTGGAAAAGTTATGGAATTTTACAATGGCAATTTCCAAGCCTGGATACGTTTTGGAAAATACTTAAGCCCAGAAAGTTTTGGAAAAGTCATGGAAATTTGAGAGAAAGGCACCATTCAGTGTAGCAGATGTAAATCATTTTATTGATTTACAGCAGTGTCCGGTACACATAACGCTATATGCATGCCTTATTTGTATTGTGAGTAGTTTTTATAAGGGGAAGGGGAGTGTACTATATGTGATAAAATTATTTAAAACAATACTGCACTATCGGCACCCCTTATTTGTTTTCATTCCCCGCCTATATATTGGTCACATGATATGGCTGAGAACTGACAGATGTATATCCACTATCTATGTGAGTGCCATCTTGTGTGGGAGATTCCAGCCATTTACAGGAATAGAGGAGGAGGATTTTGAAGTGGAGAGGAGAGAAAAGCAGATTAAATTAAGCGCAGATTCCTGGTAGCATTCAGTGAGTGGCCATTGTCACGGGGAGAGCACAGACGGTGTAGTGGAGGTGTTTTGCAGTCCATTAGGAACTTTGAGCACCGGGAATTCTTGGCTTAACCGTTTATTGTGCAATGATTAACCCTAAAGGACACACAAACAAAGTTTATATACCGAGTATTGTATATTTGTATGGACAGATACTATCAGGATTTATGCACTGAAATTATCTTCTCAGGTTGCAATAAGAGATTTTGCAGTTTGTTTAGGGACTTTAAAGAGGAAGTAAACCCTCCTCTGACACTTTTACCTATAGGTAAGCCTATGATAAGGCTTACCTATAGGTACTGTAAATATCTCCTAAACATGCATCGTTTAGGAGATATTTACCTTACATGCAGCCAGTGACGTCACTGGCGCATGCGCTCTGAAGGAGCGGCCGCTGGTGCGTTCCTTCAGAGCCCCGTGCCGTGACCGTAGGCTCCCACGCGCATGCGCGGGAGTGACGTAATTGCGGTGCCGGCCAATCAGATGGCCAGATGCCGCGATCCCGGAAGACGGGCGACTGAACATGTCGCCCGTCATACAGGTAAGCGGGCGGCACGGCGGGGGCTCGTTCTAAGGTAAGTATTTCATAATGAGCTAGTATGCGATGCATACTAGCTCATTATGTGTTTCTCTTTCAGGTTGTGAAAAAAAAAATGTTAAATGAGTTTACAACCTCTTTAAGCGCTGATGAATGTTATTAATACTGAGGTGTATCTTTGAGCACAATAGTGTTGATTACATTTTATTACATGTTTGAATTTGCACAGCGGCTGTTCAATTTTTGAAACAGTATTAATAGGTATTGTTTTTATTATTAATTTTGAGAGTTCATATTTGCGAAACATCTATTGGAATTTAAGCGCTGGGTGAGTGTTTGCCGGTTTTTCAGTCTAGCAACCACCTCACATGTATTCGATTATAGTTGGTTAAATTATATTATTATATTGGTTAAATTACAATAGTTAACTTTTGCGTGATCCGTCACGTGACGTTCTCTGCGTGGGGTAACCTTTTTTACAGTCTATGGGGGTAACGCAGTTTCAGCTACTGTACACTACAAAGCTTGTCATTTATTTTAGTAAAAATATGCTGGGTGTAACATGGATTTTCTTCTTATTTAACATGTATACATAGACATTTCATAAAACATTAGGTCATGAATATTTACTTGAAGTCATAAAAAGTCATGGAATTTTATTGGTAAAAATGTGTATGAAGCCTGGCAATAGTAAACCAATAGATGGCGCTAAAGGTAGTACAGATTTATGACTGGCCCTGGCTGAAGTCCTAACAAACCTATAGATGGCGCTAAAGGGTCACAGATTTATTGTTGAACTGCAGCAGTAATAGAAAACCAATAGATGGCGCTGAAGGGAGCACAAATGTAATACTGACGGGCTGAAGTTATATTAAACCAATAGATGGCAATGAAGGGTCACGGATGTATTATTGAACTGCGGCATTATTAGCAAACCAATAGATGGCGCTAAAGGTACAGATTTATTGCTGACCCGCTTAAGTAATAAACTAATGGATTGCGCTAAAGGGTCACAGTTATTAACCTCCTGCAGTAATAAACCAATAGATGGCGCTAGAGGTAGTACAGATGTATTACTGACCGGTTGAATTCATAACAAACCAACAGATGGCGCCGAAGCATCACAGATTTATTACTGACCAGTTGAAGTCATAGCAACCGATGACTGAACACTTTTTTTTTTTTAACTGAGCTGAGCTTATTCTCTAGGGTCTCTGCTAAAAAGAAATATATATTCTTTGGGGGGTTTTAAGTCATTTTCTAGCCAAAAAATCCCTAAACTGATTTTAAATTGTCAGAAAAATGGCCGGCCCAGACCAAAATAAATTTTGAACTTAGGGAGGGGGTAGAATTGTAATATTTTCATCTATACATTCCAAACTCATTCTATAAATGACCGTCTTCCTGAGGAATAATGTCTGTGAAATGAAAATTTGATTTTAATAAGAATAAAGCATATTGTGTGAGGGCAAATCGCTGTATGGAAGTTAGCGGCCCAGCCAAAAAAACATACCCCGCCCACCAGCCAACCGGAAGCATTTTTGGAGCACAGACCCCGCCCACCAGCCAGTAAACAGTCTAGTATGGTCTTTGAAAACGGCTTGCTCCCAATATGCATCTCCTGATTTACAAACGGTGATTTGCCTTATTTTTTTGTATCTTATAATCAACTTTTTACTTCACAGACATTATTCCTCGATAGAAGCTTATTATACAATCAGTTTGGGACGTATAGAAGAAAAAAAAAAAATGGTACCCTCTCCCTAAGTTGACCATGTTTAATATCATAGGGTATAAATAGTGCTGAAAACCTTGTTTTTATTTGTGTTCTGTGTTAGCCGGAGCATAAAAAGATATAGAACAGATTCACAAGTTTTTTTCTTACACCAAATCAATTCTACAAAAACCAGGAAAAGACAGTCCAGCCCCCCTAGATGGTGTAAAGCAAAGTACACTGAATCCTTTGCCCGTGTGAGGACGACCCAGTGGACAGGGTCAGAGGACAAAGAATAAAAAATGCCCCCCTTTGGATTGTAAGCTCTACCAGCAGGGCCCTCCTATTCCTTCTTTATTGAATTGTATTTTTAGTGCATTTTTCTCCCCTCTTTTTTCTTAGGGTCAACTCACACCACATGCGGTACAGTGCGTTTTTTCTCTGCATCAAAAACGCATTGATAGTAGGTTATATGGTTTTCAATGGCACCGCAAGTGGTGTGAACTGGCCCTAAGTGTGCTCCTAGGGAGTGCTTTCTAACTGCAGGGGAGGTGCTTAACTGGAGGAACTGCTTAGCAGAAACACAAGATCTCCATCTTGCCCTTTGACAGACCGCTGTTCTTCCTCTCCTGTGAACGATCGGCGGGTCCCAGTGGACATCACGTCCACCGGAGCCGCTGATTGGCTACAGTGGGAGCAGGTTGCCGGTGGTGCGTGATCCACACCCTGCACACGAAGTCACGTACAGGTACACGATTTGGCGCAGGAGCGCCGCCCTGCCGCAGTACATCTGCGTGGGGTGCTCCATAAGTGGTAATGTACAGGGAGGAGTTAGACTCTTCTTAGGCCTGGATCACACCAGGTGTGGGAATGCATGAGATTGCATCTTTTCCCACACCACGCTCAAAGACAAAAAACAAAATGCGCTGTCTTCTGCAGATGCCTGGGGGTGCCATTAATCCCTAATAGTCAACCGACTCATCTGGTAAACATGCATGTGTTTGCAGCCTGGAAAAATGCAGGGTACCGCAGTACTGTGTGGTTTGGTGAAGCGAGATTTTAGGAATCGTGTCTGCGCTATTTTTGCCCATTTTAGGCCCATTGAAAATAGTGGGCTGAGCTAAGAGCGCCGTTCGTCAATGCGCATGCCTGGATGCAGCTTCTGGTGTAAGGGAGCCCCTATTTTATTGTTCCTTTGTTCCCTTTTTTGTTTTCCTGAATTAGGGAGCTGGGGGAGGGGGGTGCACTTTTGCATCCTCACCCTCGTTGCCAGTGGGCCTTTTCCCAAGACTGGCCATAGAGCGCGGCAAAAAAGTGCAGCAATCTAACCGCAATATGTGAACATAAGGGTGGTCCCAGCGGCGGTTTTGCCAGGGCCGGACTGGCCTACCAGCCCTGGGGCAGCTTTAATGGCCGGCGCAGCCGCAGCGCCGCTTTAATGGCCGGCGCAGCCGCAGCGCCGCTTTAAACATTGGACTGTGACAGTCCGTCCGTTCGTCCGATATTACCCGCGTCACGCGTGACGTCAGCCGCTGTGAGCGGCATTACGTCACCGCGCCGACGGTCACGGGGGCGGGGCGGCTCAGCGGCTGGGAAATGACTGGTGGCTGAGTGAGTGGAGGGAGGCTGCGACTGCCGACTGGTGATGATGACTCACGGGCGCGCCGAAGCCGATGATGATCCCTCCCTCCACACTGATGACGTGCAATGCGGCCGCCACTGTCCAGTCCCGACACAACAACAAACAACACGTGACAACATGACAGACACGCGCCGCGCCAGCCATGTGATCAAACTCATGATGATGAGGCGAGCAGCCTGCTTGACTTAAGTCAGAGAGTCAGACACACAGACAGTGGCAGAGAGTGCACCGCAGCCCTGCATTTTCATGCACCATGCCCGCAGCCCCGCATTCTCATGCACCATGCCCGCAGCCCCGCATTCTCCTGTACCATGCCCGCAGCCCCGCATTCTCCTGTACCATGCCCGCAGCCCCGCATTCTCCTGTACCATGCCCGCAGCCCCGCATTCTCCTGTACCATGCCCGCAGCCTTGCATTCTCCTGTACCATGCCCGCAGCCCCGCATTCTCCTGTACCATGCCTACAGCCTCGCATTCTTCTGTACCATGCCCGCAGCCCTGCATTCTCCTGTACCATGCCTACAGCCTTGCATTCTTCTGTACCATGCCCGCAGCCCTGCATTCTCCTGTACCATGCCCGCAGCTCCGCATTCTCCTGTACCATGCCCGCAGCCCTGCATTCTCCTCTTCTCTGCCCGCAGTCCTGCATTCTCCTGTACCATGCCTACAGCCCCGCATTCTCCTGTACCATGCCCGCAGCCCTGCATTCTCCTGTACCATGCCCGCAGCCCTGCATTCTCCTGTACCATGCCCGCAGCACTGCATTCTCCTGTACCATGCCCGCAGCACTGCATTCTCCTGTACCATGCCCGCAGCCCTGCATTCTCCTGTACCATGCCCGCAGCCCCGCATTCTCCTGTACCATGCCCGCAGCCCTGCATTCTTCTGTACCATTCCCGCAGCACTGCATTCTCCTGTACCATGCCCGCAGCCCTGCAGGGCACTGTGGCACTATAGACAGTAGAAAGCCTGGTGAGCTCATCTGCCCAGTGTCTACTGCTCTGTCCTGCTCCTGCTGTCACTCCGTACACACTCACACTCCTCTGACTGCTTTCATAGTCCTATAGAATATGGGGGCCTCTTGGAGGGCGTGAATTTTTTTTTTTTTTGGGAGGGGGGGGCAGCATTTCATTCTCGGACCCAGGCAGCACAATGTCCTGGGCCAGTCCTGGTAGGTGGCTCAGATTGCCGCTTGACACCCGCAATCGTTCCCCGCTGAGAGAGAAGAACGGTCAGCTGTTGTAAACACAGCTGACCGTTCTCCCTGGAATGATAATAGAGCCCCTGTGATCCTCCTATATAGGATCACAGGTCTCTATGGTCATTCCACAAGCCACGCCCCCAAAAGTTAGAAACACGCCCCTAGGTACACATTTAACCCCTTGATCACCTATACTGTTAACCCCTTCCCTGCCAGTGTCATTATTACAGTAACAGTGCATATTTTTAGCACTGATTACTGTAGTAATGTCACTGGTCCCCCAAAAAGTGTCAAATATATCAGTTAGAGGTCCGATTTGTCCGCCGCAATGTCGAAGTCCCGCAAAAAATAGCAGATTGCCGCCATTACTAGTAAAAAAAAAAAAAAAAAACAATTAAAATGACATAAATCTTTCCTGTAGTTAGTAGACGCAAAATATTTCGCGCAAACCAATCAAAATACGCTAATTGCGATTTTTTTTTTTTTACCAAAAATATGTAGCAGAAAACAAATTGGCCTGAAATGTTAAAAAATGAGGATGAGGGGTGTATGGGGGGGAATTATGGAGGATGAGGGGCGTATGGGGGGGGGGGAATTATGGAGGATGAGGGGCGTATGGGGGGGAGAATTATGGAGGATGAGGGGCGTATGGGGGGGGGGAATTATGGAGGATGAGGGGCGTATGGGGGGGAGAATTATGGAGGATGAGGGGCGTATGGGGGGGGGGGGATTATGGAGGATGAGGGGCGTATAGGGGGGGGGAATTATGGAGGATGAGGGGCGTTTGGGGGGGGGATTATGGAGGATGAGGGGCGTATAGGGGGGGATTATAGAGGGTATTATAAAGGATGGGGGGGGGAATTATAGTGGATGTGGGGTGTAGAGAATGCCAGGTACAGGACAGTGTCACTGTCTTTTCCTGAGCCACTGTTACTCACTTTACCACCTCTACCACAGCTGATGACAATGCCCGGTACTTTCTGGAATGATGGACCATGTGACAGGGCTTGGGTCTAGCGCCCAATCATATTGCCTGAGCCCTGTCACATGATCAGTGAAGTGGCTCTGCAGCTCCCCCCAGTGGCTGTGTTGGGGAGGGGAGTATCATTAGGGTGATGCTTTACACAGGGTTCGTACGGTCATGAAAAACCTGGAAAAGTTATGGAATTTTACAATGGCAATTTCCAAGCCTGGATACGTTTTGGAAAATACTTAAGCCCAGAAAGTTTTGGAAAAGTCATGGAAATTTGAGAGAAAGGCACCATTCAGTGTAGCAGATGTAAATCATTTTATTGATTTACAGCAGTGTCCGGTACACATAACGCTATATGCATGCCTTATTTGTATTGTGAGTAGTTTTTATAAGGGGAAGGGGAGTGTACTATATGTGATAAAATTATTTAAAACAATACTGCACTATCGGCACCCCTTATTTGTTTTCATTCCCCGCCTATATATTGGTCACATGATATGGCTGAGAACTGACAGATGTATATCCACTATCTATGTGAGTGCCATCTTGTGTGGGAGATTCCAGCCATTTACAGGAATAGAGGAGGAGGATTTTGAAGTGGAGAGGAGAGAAAAGCAGATTAAATTAAGCGCAGATTCCTGGTAGCATTCAGTGAGTGGCCATTGTCACGGGAAGAGCACAGACGGTGTAGTGGAGGTGTTTTGCAGTCCATTAGGAACTTTGAGCACCGGGAATTCTTGGCTTAACCGTTTATTGTGCAATGATTAACCCTAAAGGACACACAAACAAAGTTTATATACCGAGTATTGTATATTTGTATGGACAGATACTATCAGGATTTATGCACTGAAATTATCTTCTCAGGTTGCAATAAGAGATTTTGCAGTTTGTTTAGGGACTTTAAAGAGGAAGTAAACCCTCCTCTGACACTTTTACCTATAGGTAAGCCTATGATAAGGCTTACCTATAGGTACTGTAAATATCTCCTAAACATGCATCGTTTAGGAGATATTTACCTTACATGCAGCCAGTGACGTCACTGGCGCATGCGCTCTGAAGGAGCGGCCGCTGGTGCGTTCCTTCAGAGCCCCGTGCCGTGACCGTAGGCTCCCACGCGCATGCGCGGGAGTGACGTAATTGCGGTGCCGGCCAATCAGATGGCCAGATGCCGCGATCCCGGAAGACGGGCGACTGAACATGTCGCCCGTCATACAGGTAAGCGGGCGGCACGGCGGGGGCTCGTTCTAAGGTAAGTATTTCATAATGAGCTAGTATGCGATGCATACTAGCTCATTATGTGTTTCTCTTTCAGGTTGTGAAAAAAAAAATGTTAAATGAGTTTACAACCTCTTTAAGCGCTGATGAATGTTATTAATACTGAGGTGTATCTTTGAGCACAATAGTGTTGATTACATTTTATTACATGTTTGAATTTGCACAGCGGCTGTTCAATTTTTGAAACAGTATTAATAGGTATTGTTTTTATTATTAATTTTGAGAGTTCATATTTGCGAAACATCTATTGGAATTTAAGCGCTGGGTGAGTGTTTGCCGGTTTTTCAGTCTAGCAACCACCTCACATGTATTCGATTATAGTTGGTTAAATTATATTATTATATTGGTTAAATTACAATAGTTAACTTTTGCGTGATCCGTCACGTGACGTTCTCTGCGTGGGGTAACCTTTTTTACAGTCTATGGGGGTAACGCAGTTTCAGCTACTGTACACTACAAAGCTTGTCATTTATTTTAGTAAAAATATGCTGGGTGTAACATGGATTTTCTTCTTATTTAACATGTATACATAGACATTTCATAAAACATTAGGTCATGAATATTTACTTGAAGTCATAAAAAGTCATGGAATTTTATTGGTAAAAATGTGTATGAAGCCTGGCAATAGTAAACCAATAGATGGCGCTAAAGGTAGTACAGATTTATGACTGGCCCTGGCTGAAGTCCTAACAAACCTATAGATGGCGCTAAAGGGTCACAGATTTATTGTTGAACTGCAGCAGTAATAGAAAACCAATAGATGGCGCTGAAGGGAGCACAAATGTAATACTGACGGGCTGAAGTTATATTAAACCAATAGATGGCAATGAAGGGTCACGGATGTATTATTGAACTGCGGCATTATTAGCAAACCAATAGATGGCGCTAAAGGTACAGATTTATTGCTGACCCGCTTAAGTAATAAACTAATGGATTGCGCTAAAGGGTCACAGTTATTAACCTCCTGCAGTAATAAACCAATAGATGGCGCTAGAGGTAGTACAGATGTATTACTGACCGGTTGAATTCATAACAAACCAACAGATGGCGCCGAAGCATCACAGATTTATTACTGACCAGTTGAAGTCATAGCAACCGATGACTGAACACTTTTTTTTTTTTAACTGAGCTGAGCTTATTCTCTAGGGTCTCTGCTAAAAAGAAATATATATTCTTTGGGGGGTTTTAAGTCATTTTCTAGCCAAAAAATCCCTAAACTGATTTTAAATTGTCAGAAAAATGGCCGGCCCAGACCAAAATAAATTTTGAACTTAGGGAGGGGGTAGAATTGTAATATTTTCATCTATACATTCCAAACTCATTCTATAAATGACCGTCTTCCTGAGGAATAATGTCTGTGAAATGAAAATTTGATTTTAATAAGAATAAAGCATATTGTGTGAGGGCAAATCGCTGTATGGAAGTTAGCGGCCCAGCCAAAAAAACATACCCCGCCCACCAGCCAACCGGAAGCATTTTTGGAGCACAGACCCCGCCCACCAGCCAGTAAACAGTCTAGTATGGTCTTTGAAAACGGCTTGCTCCCAATATGCATCTCCTGATTTACAAACGGTGATTTGCCTTATTTTTTTGTATCTTATAATCAACTTTTTACTTCACAGACATTATTCCTCGATAGAAGCTTATTATACAATCAGTTTGGGACGTATAGAAGAAAAAAAAAAAATGGTACCCTCTCCCTAAGTTGACCATGTTTAATATCATAGGGTATAAATAGTGCTGAAAACCTTGTTTTTATTTGTGTTCTGTGTTAGCCGGAGCATAAAAAGATATAGAACAGATTCACAAGTTTTTTTCTTACACCAAATCAATTCTACAAAAACCAGGAAAAGACAGTCCAGCCCCCCTAGATGGTGTAAAGCAAAGTACACTGAATCTTTTGCCCGTGTGAGGACGACCCAGTGGACAGGGTCAGAGGACAAAGAATAAAAAATGCCCCCCTTTGGATTGTAAGCTCTACCAGCAGGGCCCTCCTATTCCTTCTTTATTGAATTGTATTTTTAGTGCATTTTTCTCCCCTCTTTTTTCTTAGGGTCAACTCACACCACATGCGGTACAGTGCGTTTTTTCTCTGCATCAAAAACGCATTGATAGTAGGTTATATGGTTTTCAATGGCACCGCAAGTGGTGTGAACTGGCCCTAAGTGTGCTCCTAGGGAGTGCTTTCTAACTGCAGGGGAGGTGCTTAACTGGAGGAACTGCTTAGCAGAAACACAAGATCTCCATCTTGCCCTTTGACAGACCGCTGTTCTTCCTCTCCTGTGAACGATCGGCGGGTCCCAGTGGACATCACGTCCACCGGAGCCGCTGATTGGCTACAGTGGGAGCAGGTTGCCGGTGGTGCGTGATCCACACCCTGCACACGAAGTCACGTACAGGTACACGATTTGGCGCAGGAGCGCCGCCCTGCCGCAGTACATCTGCGTGGGGTGCTCCATAAGTGGTAATGTACAGGGAGGAGTTAGACTCTTCTTAGGCCTGGATCACACCAGGTGTGGGAATGCATGAGATTGCATCTTTTCCCACACCACGCTCAAAGACAAAAAACAAAATGCGCTGTCTTCTGCAGATGCCTGGGGGTGCCATTAATCCCTAATAGTCAACCGACTCATCTGGTAAACATGCATGTGTTTGCAGCCTGGAAAAATGCAGGGTACCGCAGTACTGTGTGGTTTGGTGAAGCGAGATTTTAGGAATCGTGTCTGCGCTATTTTTGCCCATTTTAGGCCCATTGAAAATAGTGGGCTGAGCTAAGAGCGCCGTTCGTCAATGCGCATGCCTGGATGCAGCTTCTGGTGTAAGGGAGCCCCTATTTTATTGTTCCTTTGTTCCCTTTTTTGTTTTCCTGAATTAGGGAGCTGGGGGAGGGGGGTGCACTTTTGCATCCTCACCCTCGTTGCCAGTGGGCCTTTTCCCAAGACTGGCCATAGAGCGCGGCAAAAAAGTGCAGCAATCTAACCGCAATATGTGAACATAAGGGTGGTCCCAGCGGCGGTTTTGCCAGGGCCGGACTGGCCTACCAGCCCTGGGGCAGCTTTAATGGCCGGCGCAGCCGCAGCGCCGCTTTAATGGCCGGCGCAGCCGCAGCGCCGCTTTAAACATTGGACTGTGACAGTCCGTCCGTTCGTCCGATATTACCCGCGTCACGCGTGACGTCAGCCGCTGTGAGCGGCATTACGTCACCGCGCCGACGGTCACGGGGGCGGGGCGGCTCAGCGGCTGGGAAATGACTGGTGGCTGAGTGAGTGGAGGGAGGCTGCGACTGCCGACTGGTGATGATGACTCACGGGCGCGCCGAAGCCGATGATGATCCCTCCCTCCACACTGATGACGTGCAATGCGGCCGCCACTGTCCAGTCCCGACACAACAACAAACAACACGTGACAACATGACAGACACGCGCCGCGCCAGCCATGTGATCAAACTCATGATGATGAGGCGAGCAGCCTGCTTGACTTAAGTCAGAGAGTCAGACACACAGACAGTGGCAGAGAGTGCACCGCAGCCCTGCATTTTCATGCACCATGCCCGCAGCCCCGCATTCTCATGCACCATGCCCGCAGCCCCGCATTCTCCTGTACCATGCCCGCAGCCCCGCATTCTCCTGTACCATGCCCGCAGCCCCGCATTCTCCTGTACCATGCCCGCAGCCCCGCATTCTCCTGTACCATGCCCGCAGCCTTGCATTCTCCTGTACCATGCCCGCAGCCCCGCATTCTCCTGTACCATGCCTACAGCCTCGCATTCTTCTGTACCATGCCCGCAGCCCTGCATTCTCCTGTACCATGCCTACAGCCTTGCATTCTTCTGTACCATGCCCGCAGCCCTGCATTCTCCTGTACCATGCCCGCAGCTCCGCATTCTCCTGTACCATGCCCGCAGCCCTGCATTCTCCTCTTCTCTGCCCGCAGTCCTGCATTCTCCTGTACCATGCCTACAGCCCCGCATTCTCCTGTACCATGCCCGCAGCCCTGCATTCTCCTGTACCATGCCCGCAGCCCTGCATTCTCCTGTACCATGCCCGCAGCACTGCATTCTCCTGTACCATGCCCGCAGCACTGCATTCTCCTGTACCATGCCCGCAGCCCTGCATTCTCCTGTACCATGCCCGCAGCCCCGCATTCTCCTGTACCATGCCCGCAGCCCTGCATTCTTCTGTACCATTCCCGCAGCACTGCATTCTCCTGTACCATGCCCGCAGCCCTGCAGGGCACTGTGGCACTATAGACAGTAGAAAGCCTGGTGAGCTCATCTGCCCAGTGTCTACTGCTCTGTCCTGCTCCTGCTGTCACTCCGTACACACTCACACTCCTCTGACTGCTTTCATAGTCCTATAGAATATGGGGGCCTCTTGGAGGGCGTGAATTTTTTTTTTTTTTGGGAGGGGGGGGCAGCATTTCATTCTCGGACCCAGGCAGCACAATGTCCTGGGCCAGTCCTGGTAGGTGGCTCAGATTGCCGCTTGACACCCGCAATCGTTCCCCGCTGAGAGAGAAGAACGGTCAGCTGTTGTAAACACAGCTGACCGTTCTCCCTGGAATGATAATAGAGCCCCTGTGATCCTCCTATATAGGATCACAGGTCTCTATGGTCATTCCACAAGCCACGCCCCCAAAAGTTAGAAACACGCCCCTAGGTACACATTTAACCCCTTGATCACCTATACTGTTAACCCCTTCCCTGCCAGTGTCATTATTACAGTAACAGTGCATATTTTTAGCACTGATTACTGTAGTAATGTCACTGGTCCCCCAAAAAGTGTCAAATATATCAGTTAGAGGTCCGATTTGTCCGCCGCAATGTCGAAGTCCCGCAAAAAATAGCAGATTGCCGCCATTACTAGTAAAAAAAAAAAAAAAAAACAATTAAAATGACATAAATCTTTCCTGTAGTTAGTAGACGCAAAATATTTCGCGCAAACCAATCAAAATACGCTAATTGCGATTTTTTTTTTTTTACCAAAAATATGTAGCAGAAAACAAATTGGCCTGAAATGTTAAAAAATGAGGATGAGGGGTGTATGGGGGGGAATTATGGAGGATGAGGGGCGTATGGGGGGGGGGGAATTATGGAGGATGAGGGGCGTATGGGGGGGAGAATTATGGAGGATGAGGGGCGTATGGGGGGGGGGAATTATGGAGGATGAGGGGCGTATGGGGGGGAGAATTATGGAGGATGAGGGGCGTATGGGGGGGGGGGGATTATGGAGGATGAGGGGCGTATAGGGGGGGGGAATTATGGAGGATGAGGGGCGTTTGGGGGGGGGATTATGGAGGATGAGGGGCGTATAGGGGGGGATTATAGAGGGTATTATAAAGGATGGGGGGGGGAATTATAGTGGATGTGGGGTGTAGAGAATGCCAGGTACAGGACAGTGTCACTGTCTTTTCCTGAGCCACTGTTACTCACTTTACCACCTCTACCACAGCTGATGACAATGCCCGGTACTTTCTGGAATGATGGACCATGTGACAGGGCTTGGGTCTAGCGCCCAATCATATTGCCTGAGCCCTGTCACATGATCAGTGAAGTGGCTCTGCAGCTCCCCCCAGTGGCTGTGTTGGGGAGGGGAGTATCATTAGGGTGATGCTTTACACAGGGTTCGTACGGTCATGAAAAACCTGGAAAAGTTATGGAATTTTACAATGGCAATTTCCAAGCCTGGATACGTTTTGGAAAATACTTAAGCCCAGAAAGTTTTGGAAAAGTCATGGAAATTTGAGAGAAAGGCACCATTCAGTGTAGCAGATGTAAATCATTTTATTGATTTACAGCAGTGTCCGGTACACATAACGCTATATGCATGCCTTATTTGTATTGTGAGTAGTTTTTATAAGGGGAAGGGGAGTGTACTATATGTGATAAAATTATTTAAAACAATACTGCACTATCGGCACCCCTTATTTGTTTTCATTCCCCGCCTATATATTGGTCACATGATATGGCTGAGAACTGACAGATGTATATCCACTATCTATGTGAGTGCCATCTTGTGTGGGAGATTCCAGCCATTTACAGGAATAGAGGAGGAGGATTTTGAAGTGGAGAGGAGAGAAAAGCAGATTAAATTAAGCGCAGATTCCTGGTAGCATTCAGTGAGTGGCCATTGTCACGGGAAGAGCACAGACGGTGTAGTGGAGGTGTTTTGCAGTCCATTAGGAACTTTGAGCACCGGGAATTCTTGGCTTAACCGTTTATTGTGCAATGATTAACCCTAAAGGACACACAAACAAAGTTTATATACCGAGTATTGTATATTTGTATGGACAGATACTATCAGGATTTATGCACTGAAATTATCTTCTCAGGTTGCAATAAGAGATTTTGCAGTTTGTTTAGGGACTTTAAAGAGGAAGTAAACCCTCCTCTGACACTTTTACCTATAGGTAAGCCTATGATAAGGCTTACCTATAGGTACTGTAAATATCTCCTAAACATGCATCGTTTAGGAGATATTTACCTTACATGCAGCCAGTGACGTCACTGGCGCATGCGCTCTGAAGGAGCGGCCGCTGGTGCGTTCCTTCAGAGCCCCGTGCCGTGACCGTAGGCTCCCACGCGCATGCGCGGGAGTGACGTAATTGCGGTGCCGGCCAATCAGATGGCCAGATGCCGCGATCCCGGAAGACGGGCGACTGAACATGTCGCCCGTCATACAGGTAAGCGGGCGGCACGGCGGGGGCTCGTTCTAAGGTAAGTATTTCATAATGAGCTAGTATGCGATGCATACTAGCTCATTATGTGTTTCTCTTTCAGGTTGTGAAAAAAAAAATGTTAAATGAGTTTACAACCTCTTTAAGCGCTGATGAATGTTATTAATACTGAGGTGTATCTTTGAGCACAATAGTGTTGATTACATTTTATTACATGTTTGAATTTGCACAGCGGCTGTTCAATTTTTGAAACAGTATTAATAGGTATTGTTTTTATTATTAATTTTGAGAGTTCATATTTGCGAAACATCTATTGGAATTTAAGCGCTGGGTGAGTGTTTGCCGGTTTTTCAGTCTAGCAACCACCTCACATGTATTCGATTATAGTTGGTTAAATTATATTATTATATTGGTTAAATTACAATAGTTAACTTTTGCGTGATCCGTCACGTGACGTTCTCTGCGTGGGGTAACCTTTTTTACAGTCTATGGGGGTAACGCAGTTTCAGCTACTGTACACTACAAAGCTTGTCATTTATTTTAGTAAAAATATGCTGGGTGTAACATGGATTTTCTTCTTATTTAACATGTATACATAGACATTTCATAAAACATTAGGTCATGAATATTTACTTGAAGTCATAAAAAGTCATGGAATTTTATTGGTAAAAATGTGTATGAAGCCTGGCAATAGTAAACCAATAGATGGCGCTAAAGGTAGTACAGATTTATGACTGGCCCTGGCTGAAGTCCTAACAAACCTATAGATGGCGCTAAAGGGTCACAGATTTATTGTTGAACTGCAGCAGTAATAGAAAACCAATAGATGGCGCTGAAGGGAGCACAAATGTAATACTGACGGGCTGAAGTTATATTAAACCAATAGATGGCAATGAAGGGTCACGGATGTATTATTGAACTGCGGCATTATTAGCAAACCAATAGATGGCGCTAAAGGTACAGATTTATTGCTGACCCGCTTAAGTAATAAACTAATGGATTGCGCTAAAGGGTCACAGTTATTAACCTCCTGCAGTAATAAACCAATAGATGGCGCTAGAGGTAGTACAGATGTATTACTGACCGGTTGAATTCATAACAAACCAATAGATGGCGCCGAAGCATCACAGATTTATTACTGACCAGTTGAAGTCATAGCAACCGATGACTGAACACTTTTTTTTTTTTAACTGAGCTGAGCTTATTCTCTAGGGTCTCTGCTAAAAAGAAATATATATTCTTTGGGGGGTTTTAAGTCATTTTCTAGCCAAAAAATCCCTAAACTGATTTTAAATTGTCAGAAAAATGGCCGGCCCAGACCAAAATAAATTTTGAACTTAGGGAGGGGGTAGAATTGTAATATTTTCATCTATACATTCCAAACTCATTCTATAAATGACCGTCTTCCTGAGGAATAATGTCTGTGAAATGAAAATTTGATTTTAATAAGAATAAAGCATATTGTGTGAGGGCAAATCGCTGTATGGAAGTTAGCGGCCCAGCCAAAAAAACATACCCCGCCCACCAGCCAACCGGAAGCATTTTTGGAGCACAGACCCCGCCCACCAGCCAGTAAACAGTCTAGTATGGTCTTTGAAAACGGCTTGCTCCCAATATGCATCTCCTGATTTACAAACGGTGATTTGCCTTATTTTTTTGTATCTTATAATCAACTTTTTACTTCACAGACATTATTCCTCGATAGAAGCTTATTATACAATCAGTTTGGGACGTATAGAAGAAAAAAAAAAAATGGTACCCTCTCCCTAAGTTGACCATGTTTAATATCATAGGGTATAAATAGTGCTGAAAACCTTGTTTTTATTTGTGTTCTGTGTTAGCCGGAGCATAAAAAGATATAGAACAGATTCACAAGTTTTTTTCTTACACCAAATCAATTCTACAAAAACCAGGAAAAGACAGTCCAGCCCCCCTAGATGGTGTAAAGCAAAGTACGCTGAATCTTTTGCCCGTGTGAGGACGACCCAGTGGACAGGGTCAGAGGACAAAGAATAAAAAATGCCCCCCTTTGGATTGTAAGCTCTACCAGCAGGGCCCTCCTATTCCTTCTTTATTGAATTGTATTTTTAGTGCATTTTTCTCCCCTCTTTTTTCTTAGGGTCAACTCACACCACATGCGGTACAGTGCGTTTTTTCTCTGCATCAAAAACGCATTGATAGTAGGTTATATGGTTTTCAATGGCACCGCAAGTGGTGTGAACTGGCCCTAAGTGTGCTCCTAGGGAGTGCTTTCTAACTGCAGGGGAGGTGCTTAACTGGAGGAACTGCTTAGCAGAAACACAAGATCTCCATCTTGCCCTTTGACAGACCGCTGTTCTTCCTCTCCTGTGAACGATCGGCGGGTCCCAGTGGACATCACGTCCACCGGAGCCGCTGATTGGCTACAGTGGGAGCAGGTTGCCGGTGGTGCGTGATCCACACCCTGCACACGAAGTCACGTACAGGTACACGATTTGGCGCAGGAGCGCCGCCCTGCCGCAGTACATCTGCGTGGGGTGCTCCATAAGTGGTAATGTACAGGGAGGAGTTAGACTCTTCTTAGGCCTGGATCACACCAGGTGTGGGAATGCATGAGATTGCATCTTTTCCCACACCACGCTCAAAAACAAAAAACAAAATGCGCTGTCTTCTGCAGATGCCTGGGGGTGCCATTAATCCCTAATAGTCAACCGACTCATCTGGTAAACATGCATGTGTTTGCAGCCTGGAAAAATGCAGGGTACCGCAGTACTGTGTGGTTTGGTGAAGCGAGATTTTAGGAATCGTGTCTGCGCTATTTTTGCCCATTTTAGGCCCATTGAAAATAGTGGGCTGAGCTAAGAGCGCCGTTCGTCAATGCGCATGCCTGGATGCAGCTTCTGGTGTAAGGGAGCCCCTATTTTATTGTTCCTTTGTTCCCTTTTTTGTTTTCCTGAATTAGGGAGCTGGGGGAGGGGGGTGCACTTTTGCATCCTCACCCTCGTTGCCAGTGGGCCTTTTCCCAAGACTGGCCATAGAGCGCGGCAAAAAAGTGCAGCAATCTAACCGCAATATGTGAACATAAGGGTGGTCCCAGCGGCGGTTTTGCCAGGGCCGGACTGGCCTACCAGCCCTGGGGCAGCTTTAATGGCCGGCGCAGCCGCAGCGCCGCTTTAATGGCCGGCGCAGCCGCAGCGCCGCTTTAAACATTGGACTGTGACAGTCCGTCCGTTCGTCCGATATTACCCGCGTCACGCGTGACGTCAGCCGCTGTGAGCGGCATTACGTCACCGCGCCGACGGTCACGGGGACGGGGCGGCTCAGCGGCTGGGAAATGACTGGTGGCTGAGTGAGTGGAGGGAGGCTGCGACTGCCGACTGGTGATGATGACTCACGGGCGCGCCGAAGCCGATGATGATCCCTCCCTCCACACTGATGACGTGCAATGCGGCCGCCACTGTCCAGTCCCGACACAACAACAAACAACACGTGACAACATGACAGACACGCGCCGCGCCAGCCATGTGATCAAACTCATGATGATGAGGCGAGCAGCCTGCTTGACTTAGGTCAGAGAGTCAGACACACAGACAGTGGCAGAGAGTGCACCGCAGCCCTGCATTTTCATGCACCATGCCCGCAGCCCCGCATTCTCATGCACCATGCCCGCAGCCCCGCATTCTCCTGTACCATGCCCGCAGCCCCGCATTCTCCTGTACCATGCCCGCAGCCCCGCATTCTCCTGTACCATGCCCGCAGCCTTGCATTCTCCTGTACCATGCCCGCAGCCCCGCATTCTCCTGTACCATGCCCGCAGCCCTGCATTCTTCTGTTCCGTTCCCGCAGCACTGCATTCTCCTGTACCATGCCCGCAGCCCTGCATTCTTCTGTACCATGCCCGCAGCACTGCATTCTCCTGTACCATGCCCGCAGCTCCGCATTCTCCTGTACCATGCCCGCAGCCCTGCATTCTCCTGTTCCCTGCCCGCAGCCCTGCATTCTCCTGTACCATGCCTACAGCCCCGCATTCTCCTGTACCATGCCCGCAGCCCTGCATTCTCCTGTACCATACCCGCAGCCCTGCATTCTCCTGTACCATGCCCGCAGCCCTGCATTCTCCTGTACCATGCCCGCAGCACTGCATTCTCCTGTACCATGCCCGCAGCCCTGCATTCTCCTGTACCATGCCCGCAGCCCCGCATTCTCCTGTACCATGCCCGCAGCCCCGCATTCTCCTGTACCATGCCCGCAGCACTGCATTCTCCTGTACCATGCCCGCAGCACTGCATTCTCCTGTACCATGCCCGCAGCTCTGCATTCTCCTGTACCATGCCCGCAGCCCTGCATTCTCCTCTTCCCTGCCCGCAGTCCTGCATTCTCCTGTACCATGCCTACAGCCCCGCATTCTCCTGTACCATGCCCGCAGCCCTGCATTCTCCTGTACCATGCCCGCAGCCCTGCATTCTCCTGTACCATGCCCGCAGCACTGCATTCTCCTGTACCATGCCCGCAGCACTGCATTCTCCTGTACCATGCCCGCAGCCCCGCATTCTCCTGTACCATGCCCGCAGCCCCGCATTCTCCTGTACCATGCCCGCAGCCCTGCATTCTTCTGTACCATTCCCGCAGCACTGCATTCTCCTGTACCATGCCCGCAGCCCTGCAGGGCACTGTGGCACTATAGACAGTAGAAAGCCTGGTGAGCTCATCTGCCCAGTGTCTACTGCTCTGTCCTGCTCCTGCTGTCACTCCGTACACACTCACACTCCTCTGACTGCTTTCATAGTCCTATAGAATATGGGGGCCTCTTGGAGGGCGTGAATTTTTTTTTTTTTGGGAGGGGGGGGCAGCATTTCATTCTCGGACCCAGGCAGCACAATGTCCTGGGCCAGTCCTGGTAGGTGGCTCAGATTGCCGCTTGACACCCGCAATCGTTCCCCGCTGAGAGAGAAGAACGGTCAGCTGTTGTAAACACAGCTGACCGTTCTCCCTGGAATGATAATAGAGCCCCTGTGATCCTCCTATATAGGATCACAGGTCTCTATGGTCATTCCACAAGCCACGCCCCCAAAAGTTAGAAACACGCCCCTAGGTACACATTTAACCCCTTGATCACCTATACTGTTAACCCCTTCCCTGCCAGTGTCATTATTACAGTAACAGTGCATATTTTTAGCACTGATTACTGTAGTAATGTCACTGGTCCCCCAAAAAGTGTCAAATATATCAGTTAGAGGTCCGATTTGTCCGCCGCAATGTCGAAGTCCCGCAAAAAATAGCAGATTGCCGCCATTACTAGTAAAAAAAAAAAAAAAAAACAATTAAAATGACATAAATCTTTCCTGTAGTTAGTAGACGCAAAATATTTCGCGCAAACCAATCAAAATACGCTAATTGCGATTTTTTTTTTTTTTACCAAAAATATGTAGCAGAAAACAAATTGGCCTGAAATGTTAAAAAATGAGGATGAGGGGTGTATGGGGGGGAATTATGGAGGATGAGGGGCGTATGGGGGGGGGGAATTATGGAGGATGAGGGGCGTATGGGGGGGAGAATTATGGAGGATGAGGGGCGTATGGGGGGGGGAATTATGGAGGATGAGGGGCGTATGGGGGGGAGAATTATGGAGGATGAGGGGCGTATGGGGGGGGGGGATTATGGAGGATGAGGGGCGTATAGGGGGGGGGAATTATGGAGGATGAGGGGCGTTTGGGGGGGGGATTATGGAGGATGAGGGGCGTATAGGGGGGGATTATAGAGGGTATTATAAAGGATGGGGGGGGGAATTATAGTGGATGTGGGGTGTAGAGAATGCCAGGTACAGGACAGTGTCACTGTCTTTTCCTGAGCCACTGTTACTCACTTTACCACCTCTACCACAGCTGATGACAATGCCCGGTACTTTCTGGAATGATGGACCATGTGACAGGGCTTGGGTCTAGCGCCCAATCATATTGCCTGAGCCCTGTCACATGATCAGTGAAGTGGCTCTGCAGCTCCCCCCAGTGGCTGTGTTGGGGAGGGGAGTATCATTAGGGTGATGCTTTACACAGGGTTCGTACGGTCATGAAAAACCTGGAAAAGTTATGGAATTTTACAATGGCAATTTCCAAGCCTGGATACGTTTTGGAAAATACTTAAGCCCAGAAAGTTTTGGAAAAGTCATGGAAATTTGAGAGAAAGGCACCATTCAGTGTAGCAGATGTAAATCATTTTATTGATTTACAGCAGTGTCCGGTACACATAACGCTATATGCATGCCTTATTTGTATTGTGAGTAGTTTTTATAAGGGGAAGGGGAGTGTACTATATGTGATAAAATTATTTAAAACAATACTGCACTATCGGCACCCCTTATTTGTTTTCATTCCCCGCCTATATATTGGTCACATGATATGGCTGAGAACTGACAGATGTATATCCACTATCTATGTGAGTGCCATCTTGTGTGGGAGATTCCAGCCATTTACAGGAATAGAGGAGGAGGATTTTGAAGTGGAGAGGAGAGAAAAGCAGATTAAATTAAGCGCAGATTCCTGGTAGCATTCAGTGAGTGGCCATTGTCACGGGGAGAGCACAGACGGTGTAGTGGAGGTGTTTTGCAGTCCATTAGGAACTTTGAGCACCGGGAATTCTTGGCTTAACCGTTTATTGTGCAATGATTAACCCTAAAGGACACACAAACAAAGTTTATATACCGAGTATTGTATATTTGTATGGACAGATACTATCAGGATTTATGCACTGAAATTATCTTCTCAGGTTGCAATAAGAGATTTTGCAGTTTGTTTAGGGACTTTAAAGAGGAAGTAAACCCTCCTCTGACACTTTTACCTATAGGTAAGCCTATGATAAGGCTTACCTATAGGTACTGTAAATATCTCCTAAACATGCATCGTTTAGGAGATATTTACCTTACATGCAGCCAGTGACGTCACTGGCGCATGCGCTCTGAAGGAGCGGCCGCTGGTGCGTTCCTTCAGAGCCCCGTGCCGTGACCGTAGGCTCCCACGCGCATGCGCGGGAGTGACGTAATTGCGGTGCCGGCCAATCAGATGGCCAGATGCCGCGATCCCGGAAGACGGGCGACTGAACATGTCGCCCGTCATACAGGTAAGCGGGCGGCACGGCGGGGGCTCGTTCTAAGGTAAGTATTTCATAATGAGCTAGTATGCGATGCATACTAGCTCATTATGTGTTTCTCTTTCAGGTTGTGAAAAAAAAAATGTTAAATGAGTTTACAACCTCTTTAAGCGCTGATGAATGTTATTAATACTGAGGTGTATCTTTGAGCACAATAGTGTTGATTACATTTTATTACATGTTTGAATTTGCACAGCGGCTGTTCAATTTTTGAAACAGTATTAATAGGTATTGTTTTTATTATTAATTTTGAGAGTTCATATTTGCGAAACATCTATTGGAATTTAAGCGCTGGGTGAGTGTTTGCCGGTTTTTCAGTCTAGCAACCACCTCACATGTATTCGATTATAGTTGGTTAAATTATATTATTATATTGGTTAAATTACAATAGTTAACTTTTGCGTGATCCGTCACGTGACGTTCTCTGCGTGGGGTAACCTTTTTTACAGTCTATGGGGGTAACGCAGTTTCAGCTACTGTACACTACAAAGCTTGTCATTTATTTTAGTAAAAATATGCTGGGTGTAACATGGATTTTCTTCTTATTTAACATGTATACATAGACATTTCATAAAACATTAGGTCATGAATATTTACTTGAAGTCATAAAAAGTCATGGAATTTTATTGGTAAAAATGTGTATGAAGCCTGGCAATAGTAAACCAATAGATGGCGCTAAAGGTAGTACAGATTTATGACTGGCCCTGGCTGAAGTCCTAACAAACCTATAGATGGCGCTAAAGGGTCACAGATTTATTGTTGAACTGCAGCAGTAATAGAAAACCAATAGATGGCGCTGAAGGGAGCACAAATGTAATACTGACGGGCTGAAGTTATATTAAACCAATAGATGGCAATGAAGGGTCACGGATGTATTATTGAACTGCGGCATTATTAGCAAACCAATAGATGGCGCTAAAGGTACAGATTTATTGCTGACCCGCTTAAGTAATAAACTAATGGATTGCGCTAAAGGGTCACAGTTATTAACCTCCTGCAGTAATAAACCAATAGATGGCGCTAGAGGTAGTACAGATGTATTACTGACCGGTTGAATTCATAACAAACCAACAGATGGCGCCGAAGCATCACAGATTTATTACTGACCAGTTGAAGTCATAGCAACCGATGACTGAACACTTTTTTTTTTTTAACTGAGCTGAGCTTATTCTCTAGGGTCTCTGCTAAAAAGAAATATATATTCTTTGGGGGGTTTTAAGTCATTTTCTAGCCAAAAAATCCCTAAACTGATTTTAAATTGTCAGAAAAATGGCCGGCCCAGACCAAAATAAATTTTGAACTTAGGGAGGGGGTAGAATTGTAATATTTTCATCTATACATTCCAAACTCATTCTATAAATGACCGTCTTCCTGAGGAATAATGTCTGTGAAATGAAAATTTGATTTTAATAAGAATAAAGCATATTGTGTGAGGGCAAATCGCTGTATGGAAGTTAGCGGCCCAGCCAAAAAAACATACCCCGCCCACCAGCCAACCGGAAGCATTTTTGGAGCACAGACCCCGCCCACCAGCCAGTAAACAGTCTAGTATGGTCTTTGAAAACGGCTTGCTCCCAATATGCATCTCCTGATTTACAAACGGTGATTTGCCTTATTTTTTTGTATCTTATAATCAACTTTTTACTTCACAGACATTATTCCTCGATAGAAGCTTATTATACAATCAGTTTGGGACGTATAGAAGAAAAAAAAAAAATGGTACCCTCTCCCTAAGTTGACCATGTTTAATATCATAGGGTATAAATAGTGCTGAAAGCCTTGTTTTTATTTGTGTTCTGTGTTAGCCGGAGCATAAAAAGATATAGAACAGATTCACAAGTTTTTTTCTTACACCAAATCAATTCTACAAAAACCAGGAAAAGACAGTCCAGCCCCCCTAGATGGTGTAAAGCAAAGTACACTGAATCTTTTGCCCGTGTGAGGACGACCCAGTGGACAGGGTCAGAGGACAAAGAATAAAAAATGCCCCCCTTTGGATTGTAAGCTCTACCAGCAGGGCCCTCCTATTCCTTCTTTATTGAATTGTATTTTTAGTGCATTTTTCTCCCCTCTTTTTTCTTAGGGTCAACTCACACCACATGCGGTACAGTGCGTTTTTTCTCTGCATCAAAAACGCATTGATAGTAGGTTATATGGTTTTCAATGGCACCGCAAGTGGTGTGAACTGGCCCTAAGTGTGCTCCTAGGGAGTGCTTTCTAACTGCAGGGGAGGTGCTTAACTGGAGGAACTGCTTAGCAGAAACACAAGATCTCCATCTTGCCCTTTGACAGACCGCTGTTCTTCCTCTCCTGTGAACGATCGGCGGGTCCCAGTGGACATCACGTCCACCGGAGCCGCTGATTGGCTACAGTGGGAGCAGGTTGCCGGTGGTGCGTGATCCACACCCTGCACACGAAGTCACGTACAGGTACACGATTTGGCGCAGGAGCGCCGCCCTGCCGCAGTACATCTGCGTGGGGTGCTCCATAAGTGGTAATGTACAGGGAGGAGTTAGACTCTTCTTAGGCCTGGATCACACCAGGTGTGGGAATGCATGAGATTGCATCTTTTCCCACACCACGCTCAAAGACAAAAAACAAAATGCGCTGTCTTCTGCAGATGCCTGGGGGTGCCATTAATCCCTAATAGTCAACCGACTCATCTGGTAAACATGCATGTGTTTGCAGCCTGGAAAAATGCAGGGTACCGCAGTACTGTGTGGTTTGGTGAAGCGAGATTTTAGGAATCGTGTCTGCGCTATTTTTGCCCATTTTAGGCCCATTGAAAATAGTGGGCTGAGCTAAGAGCGCCGTTCGTCAATGCGCATGCCTGGATGCAGCTTCTGGTGTAAGGGAGCCCCTATTTTATTGTTCCTTTGTTCCCTTTTTTGTTTTCCTGAATTAGGGAGCTGGGGGAGGGGGGTGCACTTTTGCATCCTCACCCTCGTTGCCAGTGGGCCTTTTCCCAAGACTGGCCATAGAGCGCGGCAAAAAAGTGCAGCAATCTAACCGCAATATGTGAACATAAGGGTGGTCCCAGCGGCGGTTTTGCCAGGGCCGGACTGGCCTACCAGCCCTGGGGCAGCTTTAATGGCCGGCGCAGCCGCAGCGCCGCTTTAAACATTGGACTGTGACAGTCCGTCCGTTCGTCCGATATTACCCGCGTCACGCGTGACGTCAGCCGCTGTGAGCGGCATTACGTCACCGCGCCGACGGTCACGGGGGCGGGGCGGCTCAGCGGCTGGGAAATGACTGGTGGCTGAGTGAGTGGAGGGAGGCTGCGACTGCCGACTGGTGATGATGACTCACGGGCGCGCCGAAGCCGATGATGATCCCTCCCTCCACACTGATGACGTGCAATGCGGCCGCCACTGTCCAGTCCCGACACAACAACAAACAACACGTGACAACATGACAGACACGCGCCGCGCCAGCCATGTGATCAAACTCATGATGATGAGGCGAGCAGCCTGCTTGACTTAAGTCAGAGAGTCAGACACACAGACAGTGGCAGAGAGTGCACCGCAGCCCTGCATTTTCATGCACCATGCCCGCAGCCCCGCATTCTCATGCACCATGCCCGCAGCCCCGCATTCTCCTGTACCATGCCCGCAGCCCCGCATTCTCCTGTACCATGCCCGCAGCCCCGCATTCTCCTGTACCATGCCCGCAGCCCCGCATTCTCCTGTACCATGCCCGCAGCCTTGCATTCTCCTGTACCATGCCCGCAGCCCCGCATTCTCCTGTACCATGCCTACAGCCTCGCATTCTTCTGTACCATGCCCGCAGCCCTGCATTCTCCTGTACCATGCCTACAGCCTTGCATTCTTCTGTACCATGCCCGCAGCCCTGCATTCTCCTGTACCATGCCCGCAGCTCCGCATTCTCCTGTACCATGCCCGCAGCCCTGCATTCTCCTCTTCTCTGCCCGCAGTCCTGCATTCTCCTGTACCATGCCTACAGCCCCGCATTCTCCTGTACCATGCCCGCAGCCCTGCATTCTCCTGTACCATGCCCGCAGCCCTGCATTCTCCTGTACCATGCCCGCAGCACTGCATTCTCCTGTACCATGCCCGCAGCACTGCATTCTCCTGTACCATGCCCGCAGCCCTGCATTCTCCTGTACCATGCCCGCAGCCCCGCATTCTCCTGTACCATGCCCGCAGCCCTGCATTCTTCTGTACCATTCCCGCAGCACTGCATTCTCCTGTACCATGCCCGCAGCCCTGCAGGGCACTGTGGCACTATAGACAGTAGAAAGCCTGGTGAGCTCATCTGCCCAGTGTCTACTGCTCTGTCCTGCTCCTGCTGTCACTCCGTACACACTCACACTCCTCTGACTGCTTTCATAGTCCTATAGAATATGGGGGCCTCTTGGAGGGCGTGAATTTTTTTTTTTTTTGGGAGGGGGGGGCAGCATTTCATTCTCGGACCCAGGCAGCACAATGTCCTGGGCCAGTCCTGGTAGGTGGCTCAGATTGCCGCTTGACACCCGCAATCGTTCCCCGCTGAGAGAGAAGAACGGTCAGCTGTTGTAAACACAGCTGACCGTTCTCCCTGGAATGATAATAGAGCCCCTGTGATCCTCCTATATAGGATCACAGGTCTCTATGGTCATTCCACAAGCCACGCCCCCAAAAGTTAGAAACACGCCCCTAGGTACACATTTAACCCCTTGATCACCTATACTGTTAACCCCTTCCCTGCCAGTGTCATTATTACAGTAACAGTGCATATTTTTAGCACTGATTACTGTAGTAATGTCACTGGTCCCCCAAAAAGTGTCAAATATATCAGTTAGAGGTCCGATTTGTCCGCCGCAATGTCGAAGTCCCGCAAAAAATAGCAGATTGCCGCCATTACTAGTAAAAAAAAAAAAAAAAAACAATTAAAATGACATAAATCTTTCCTGTAGTTAGTAGACGCAAAATATTTCGCGCAAACCAATCAAAATACGCTAATTGCGATTTTTTTTTTTTTACCAAAAATATGTAGCAGAAAACAAATTGGCCTGAAATGTTAAAAAATGAGGATGAGGGGTGTATGGGGGGGAATTATGGAGGATGAGGGGCGTATGGGGGGGGGGGAATTATGGAGGATGAGGGGCGTATGGGGGGGAGAATTATGGAGGATGAGGGGCGTATGGGGGGGGGAATTATGGAGGATGAGGGGCGTATGGGGGGGAGAATTATGGAGGATGAGGGGCGTATGGGGGGGGGGGGGATTATGGAGGATGAGGGGCGTATAGGGGGGGGGAATTATGGAGGATGAGGGGCGTTTGGGGGGGGGATTATGGAGGATGAGGGGCGTATAGGGGGGGATTATAGAGGGTATTATAAAGGATGGGGGGGGGAATTATAGTGGATGTGGGGTGTAGAGAATGCCAGGTACAGGACAGTGTCACTGTCTTTTCCTGAGCCACTGTTACTCACTTTACCACCTCTACCACAGCTGATGACAATGCCCGGTACTTTCTGGAATGATGGACCATGTGACAGGGCTTGGGTCTAGCGCCCAATCATATTGCCTGAGCCCTGTCACATGATCAGTGAAGTGGCTCTGCAGCTCCCCCCAGTGGCTGTGTTGGGGAGGGGAGTATCATTAGGGTGATGCTTTACACAGGGTTCGTACGGTCATGAAAAACCTGGAAAAGTTATGGAATTTTACAATGGCAATTTCCAAGCCTGGATACGTTTTGGAAAATACTTAAGCCCAGAAAGTTTTGGAAAAGTCATGGAAATTTGAGAGAAAGGCACCATTCAGTGTAGCAGATGTAAATCATTTTATTGATTTACAGCAGTGTCCGGTACACATAACGCTATATGCATGCCTTATTTGTATTGTGAGTAGTTTTTATAAGGGGAAGGGGAGTGTACTATATGTGATAAAATTATTTAAAACAATACTGCACTATCGGCACCCCTTATTTGTTTTCATTCCCCGCCTATATATTGGTCACATGATATGGCTGAGAACTGACAGATGTATATCCACTATCTATGTGAGTGCCATCTTGTGTGGGAGATTCCAGCCATTTACAGGAATAGAGGAGGAGGATTTTGAAGTGGAGAGGAGAGAAAAGCAGATTAAATTAAGCGCAGATTCCTGGTAGCATTCAGTGAGTGGCCATTGTCACGGGGAGAGCACAGACGGTGTAGTGGAGGTGTTTTGCAGTCCATTAGGAACTTTGAGCACCGGGAATTCTTGGCTTAACCGTTTATTGTGCAATGATTAACCCTAAAGGACACACAAACAAAGTTTATATACCGAGTATTGTATATTTGTATGGACAGATACTATCAGGATTTATGCACTGAAATTATCTTCTCAGGTTGCAATAAGAGATTTTGCAGTTTGTTTAGGGACTTTAAAGAGGAAGTAAACCCTCCTCTGACACTTTTACCTATAGGTAAGCCTATGATAAGGCTTACCTATAGGTACTGTAAATATCTCCTAAACATGCATCGTTTAGGAGATATTTACCTTACATGCAGCCAGTGACGTCACTGGCGCATGCGCTCTGAAGGAGCGGCCGCTGGTGCGTTCCTTCAGAGCCCCGTGCCGTGACCGTAGGCTCCCACGCGCATGCGCGGGAGTGACGTAATTGCGGTGCCGGCCAATCAGATGGCCAGATGCCGCGATCCCGGAAGACGGGCGACTGAACATGTCGCCCGTCATACAGGTAAGCGGGCGGCACGGCGGGGGCTCGTTCTAAGGTAAGTATTTCATAATGAGCTAGTATGCGATGCATACTAGCTCATTATGTGTTTCTCTTTCAGGTTGTGAAAAAAAAAATGTTAAATGAGTTTACAACCTCTTTAAGCGCTGATGAATGTTATTAATACTGAGGTGTATCTTTGAGCACAATAGTGTTGATTACATTTTATTACATGTTTGAATTTGCACAGCGGCTGTTCAATTTTTGAAACAGTATTAATAGGTATTGTTTTTATTATTAATTTTGAGAGTTCATATTTGCGAAACATCTATTGGAATTTAAGCGCTGGGTGAGTGTTTGCCGGTTTTTCAGTCTAGCAACCACCTCACATGTATTCGATTATAGTTGGTTAAATTATATTATTATATTGGTTAAATTACAATAGTTAACTTTTGCGTGATCCGTCACGTGACGTTCTCTGCGTGGGGTAACCTTTTTTACAGTCTATGGGGGTAACGCAGTTTCAGCTACTGTACACTACAAAGCTTGTCATTTATTTTAGTAAAAATATGCTGGGTGTAACATGGATTTTCTTCTTATTTAACATGTATACATAGACATTTCATAAAACATTAGGTCATGAATATTTACTTGAAGTCATAAAAAGTCATGGAATTTTATTGGTAAAAATGTGTATGAAGCCTGGCAATAGTAAACCAATAGATGGCGCTAAAGGTAGTACAGATTTATGACTGGCCCTGGCTGAAGTCCTAACAAACCTATAGATGGCGCTAAAGGGTCACAGATTTATTGTTGAACTGCAGCAGTAATAGAAAACCAATAGATGGCGCTGAAGGGAGCACAAATGTAATACTGACGGGCTGAAGTTATATTAAACCAATAGATGGCAATGAAGGGTCACGGATGTATTATTGAACTGCGGCATTATTAGCAAACCAATAGATGGCGCTAAAGGTACAGATTTATTGCTGACCCGCTTAAGTAATAAACTAATGGATTGCGCTAAAGGGTCACAGTTATTAACCTCCTGCAGTAATAAACCAATAGATGGCGCTAGAGGTAGTACAGATGTATTACTGACCGGTTGAATTCATAACAAACCAACAGATGGCGCCGAAGCATCACAGATTTATTACTGACCAGTTGAAGTCATAGCAACCGATGACTGAACACTTTTTTTTTTTTAACTGAGCTGAGCTTATTCTCTAGGGTCTCTGCTAAAAAGAAATATATATTCTTTGGGGGGTTTTAAGTCATTTTCTAGCCAAAAAATCCCTAAACTGATTTTAAATTGTCAGAAAAATGGCCGGCCCAGACCAAAATAAATTTTGAACTTAGGGAGGGGGTAGAATTGTAATATTTTCATCTATACATTCCAAACTCATTCTATAAATGACCGTCTTCCTGAGGAATAATGTCTGTGAAATGAAAATTTGATTTTAATAAGAATAAAGCATATTGTGTGAGGGCAAATCGCTGTATGGAAGTTAGCGGCCCAGCCAAAAAAACATACCCCGCCCACCAGCCAACCGGAAGCATTTTTGGAGCACAGACCCCGCCCACCAGCCAGTAAACAGTCTAGTATGGTCTTTGAAAACGGCTTGCTCCCAATATGCATCTCCTGATTTACAAACGGTGATTTGCCTTATTTTTTTGTATCTTATAATCAACTTTTTACTTCACAGACATTATTCCTCGATAGAAGCTTATTATACAATCAGTTTGGGACGTATAGAAGAAAAAAAAAAAATGGTACCCTCTCCCTAAGTTGACCATGTTTAATATCATAGGGTATAAATAGTGCTGAAAGCCTTGTTTTTATTTGTGTTCTGTGTTAGCCGGAGCATAAAAAGATATAGAACAGATTCACAAGTTTTTTTCTTACACCAAATCAATTCTACAAAAACCAGGAAAAGACAGTCCAGCCCCCCTAGATGGTGTAAAGCAAAGTACACTGAATCTTTTGCCCGTGTGAGGACGACCCAGTGGACAGGGTCAGAGGACAAAGAATAAAAAATGCCCCCCTTTGGATTGTAAGCTCTACCAGCAGGGCCCTCCTATTCCTTCTTTATTGAATTGTATTTTTAGTGCATTTTTCTCCCCTCTTTTTTCTTAGGGTCAACTCACACCACATGCGGTACAGTGCGTTTTTTCTCTGCATCAAAAACGCATTGATAGTAGGTTATATGGTTTTCAATGGCACCGCAAGTGGTGTGAACTGGCCCTAAGTGTGCTCCTAGGGAGTGCTTTCTAACTGCAGGGGAGGTGCTTAACTGGAGGAACTGCTTAGCAGAAACACAAGATCTCCATCTTGCCCTTTGACAGACCGCTGTTCTTCCTCTCCTGTGAACGATCGGCGGGTCCCAGTGGACATCACGTCCACCGGAGCCGCTGATTGGCTACAGTGGGAGCAGGTTGCCGGTGGTGCGTGATCCACACCCTGCACACGAAGTCACGTACAGGTACACGATTTGGCGCAGGAGCGCCGCCCTGCCGCAGTACATCTGCGTGGGGTGCTCCATAAGTGGTAATGTACAGGGAGGAGTTAGACTCTTCTTAGGCCTGGATCACACCAGGTGTGGGAATGCATGAGATTGCATCTTTTCCCACACCACGCTCAAAGACAAAAAACAAAATGCGCTGTCTTCTGCAGATGCCTGGGGGTGCCATTAATCCCTAATAGTCAACCGACTCATCTGGTAAACATGCATGTGTTTGCAGCCTGGAAAAATGCAGGGTACCGCAGTACTGTGTGGTTTGGTGAAGCGAGATTTTAGGAATCGTGTCTGCGCTATTTTTGCCCATTTTAGGCCCATTGAAAATAGTGGGCTGAGCTAAGAGCGCCGTTCGTCAATGCGCATGCCTGGATGCAGCTTCTGGTGTAAGGGAGCCCCTATTTTATTGTTCCTTTGTTCCCTTTTTTGTTTTCCTGAATTAGGGAGCTGGGGGAGGGGGGTGCACTTTTGCATCCTCACCCTCGTTGCCAGTGGGCCTTTTCCCAAGACTGGCCATAGAGCGCGGCAAAAAAGTGCAGCAATCTAACCGCAATATGTGAACATAAGGGTGGTCCCAGCGGCGGTTTTGCCAGGGCCGGACTGGCCTACCAGCCCTGGGGCAGCTTTAATGGCCGGCGCAGCCGCAGCGCCGCTTTAAACATTGGACTGTGACAGTCCGTCCGTTCGTCCGATATTACCCGCGTCACGCGTGACGTCAGCCGCTGTGAGCGGCATTACGTCACCGCGCCGACGGTCACGGGGGCGGGGCGGCTCAGCGGCTGGGAAATGACTGGTGGCTGAGTGAGTGGAGGGAGGCTGCGACTGCCGACTGGTGATGATGACTCACGGGCGCGCCGAAGCCGATGATGATCCCTCCCTCCACACTGATGACGTGCAATGCGGCCGCCACTGTCCAGTCCCGACACAACAACAAACAACACGTGACAACATGACAGACACGCGCCGCGCCAGCCATGTGATCAAACTCATGATGATGAGGTGAGCAGCCTGCTTGACTTAGGTCAGAGAGTCAGACACACAGACAGTGGCAGAGAGTGCACCGCAGCCCTGCATTCTCATGCACCATGCCCGCAGCCCCGCATTCTCATGCACCATGCCCGCAGCCCCGCATTCTCCTGTACCATGCCCGCAGCCCCGCATTCTCCTGTACCATGCCCGCAGCCCCGCATTCTCCTGTACCATGCCCGCAGCCTTGCATTCTCCTGTACCATGCCCGCAGCCCCGCATTCTCCTGTACCATGCCTACAGCCTCGCATTCTTCTGTACCATGCCCGCAGCCCTGCATTCTCCTGTACCATGCCTACAGCCTTGCATTCTTCTGTACCATGCCCGCAGCCCTGCATTCTCCTGTACCATGCCCGCAGCACTGCATTCTTCTGTACCATGCCCGCAGCACTGCATTCTCCTGTACCATGCCCGAAGCCCTGCATTCTTCTGTACCATGCCCGCAGCACTGCATTCTCCTGTACCATGCCCGCAGCCCTGCATTCTCCTGTACCATGCCCGAAGCCCTGCATTCTTCTGTACCATGCCCACAGCACTGCATTCTCCTGTACCATGCCCGCAGCCCTGCATTCTCCTGTACCATGCCCGCAGCACTGCATTCTCCTGTACCATGCCCGAAGCCCTGCATTCTTCTGTACCATGCCCGCAGCACTGCATTCTCCTGTACCATGCCCGCAGCCCTGCATTCTTCTGTACCATGCCCACAGCACTGCATTCTCCTGTACCATGCCCGCAGCCCCGCATTCTCCTGTACCATGCCCGCAGCCCTGCATTCTTCTGTTCCGTTCCCGCAGCACTGCATTCTCCTGTACCATGCCTGCAGCCCCGCATTCTCCTGTACCATGCCCGCAGCCCTGCATTCTTCTGTACCATGCCCGCAGCACTGCATTCTCCTGTACCATGCCCGCAGCACTGCATTATCCTGTTCCATGCCCGCAGCTCCGCATTCTCCTGTACCATGCCCGCAGCCCTGCATTCTCCTGTTCCCTGCCCGCAGCCCTGTATTCTCCTGTACCATGCCTACAGCCCCGCATTCTCCTGTACCATGCCCGCAGCACTGCATTCTCCTGTACCATGCCCGCAGCACTGCATTCTCCTGTACCATGCCCGCAGCCCTGCATTCTCCTGTACCATGCCCGCAGCCCAGCATTCTCCTGTACCATGCCCGCAGCCCTGCATTCTTCTGTACCATTCCCGCAGCACTGCATTCTCCTGTACCATGCCCGCAGCCCTGCAGGGCACTGTGGCACTATAGACAGTAGAAAGCCTGGTGAGCTCATCTGCCCAGTGTCTACTGCTCTGTCCTGCTCCTGCTGTCACTCCGTACACACTCACACTCCTCTGACTGCTTTCATAGTCCTATAGAATATGGGGGCCTCTTGGAGGGCGTGAATTTTTTTTTTTTTTTTGGGGGGGGGGGGGGCAGCATTTCATTCTCGGACCCAGGCAGCACAATGTCCTGGGCCAGTCCTGGTAGGTGGCTCAGATTGCCGCTTGACACCCGCAATCGTTCCCCGCTGAGAGAGAAGAACGGTCAGCTGTTGTAAACACAGCTGACCGTTCTCCCTGGAATGATAATAGAGCACCTGTGATCCTCCTATATAGGATCACAGGTCTCTATGGTCATTCCACAAGCCACGCCCCCAAAAGTTAGAAACACGCCCCTAGGTACACATTTAACCCCTTGATCACCTATACTGTTAACCCCTTCCCTGCCAGTGTCATTATTACAAAAACAGTGCATATTTTTAGCACTGATTACTGTAGTAATGTCACTGGTCCCCCAAAAAGTGTCAAATATATCAGTTAGGGGTCCGATTTGTCCGCCGCAATGTCGAAGTCCCGCAAAAAATAGCAGATTGCCGCCATTACTAGTAAAAAAAAAAGAAAAAAAACAATTAAAATGACATAAATCTTTCCTGTAGTTAGTAGACGCAAAATATTTCGCGCAAACCAATCAAAATACGCTAATTGCGATTTTTTTTTTTTTTTTTTACCAAAAATATGTAGCAGAAAACAAATTGGCCTGAAATGTTAAAAAATGAGGATGAGGGGTGTATGGGGGGGAATTATGGAGGATGAGGGGCGTATGGGGGGGGGGAATTATGGAGGATGAGGGGCGTATGGGGGGGAGAATTATGGAGGATGAGGGGCGTATGGGGGGGGGGAATTATGGAGGATGAGGGGCGTATGGGGGGGGAGAATTATGGAGGATGAGGGGCGTATGGGGGGGGGATTATGGAGGATGAGGGGCGTATAGGGGGGGGGGAATTATGGAGGATGAGGGGCGTTTGGGGGGGGGATTATGGAGGATGAGGGGCGTATAGGGGGGGATTATAGAGGGTATTTTAAAGGATGGGGGGGGAATTATAGTGGATGTGGGGTGTAGAGAATGCCAGGTACAGGACAGTGTCACTGTCTTTTCCTGAGCCACTGTTACTCACTTTACCACCTCTACCACAGCTGATGACAATGCCCGGTACTTTCTGGAATGATGGACCATGTGACAGGGCTTGGGTCTAGCGCCCAATCATATTGCCTGAGCCCTGTCACATGATCAGTGAAGTGGCTCTGCAGCTCCCCCCAGTGGCTGTGTTGGGGAGGGGAGTATCATTAGGGTGATGCTTTACACAGGGTTCGTACGGTCATGAAAAACCTGGAAAAGTTATGGAATTTTACAATGGCAATTTCCAAGCCTGGATACGTTTTGGAAAATACTTAAGCCCAGAAAGTTTTGGAAAAGTCATGGAAATTTGAGAGAAAGGCACCATTCAGTGTAGCAGATGTAAATCATTTTATTGATTTACAGCAGTGTCCGGTACACATAACGCTATATGCATGCCTTATTTGTATTGTGAGTAGTTTTTATAAGGGGAAGGGGAGTGTACTATATGTGATAAAATTATTTAAAACAATACTGCACTATCGGCACCCCTTATTTGTTTTCATTCCCCGCCTATATATTGGTCACATGATATGGCTGAGAACTGACAGATGTATATCCACTATCTATGTGAGTGCCATCTTGTGTGGGAGATTCCAGCCATTTACAGGAATAGAGGAGGAGGATTTTGAAGTGGAGAGAAAAGCAGATTAAATTAAGCGCAGATTCCTGGTAGCATTCAGTGAGTGGCCATTGTCACGGGGAGAGCACAGACGGTGTAGTGGAGGTGTTTTGCAGTCCATTAGGAACTTTGAGCACCGGGAATTCTTGGCTTAACCGTTTATTGTGCAATGATTAACCCTAAAGGACACACAAACAAAGTTTATATACCGAGTATTGTATATTTGTATGGACAGATACTATCAAGATTTATGCACTGAAATTATCTTCTCAGGTTGCAATAAGAGGTTTTGCAGTTTGTTTTGGGACTGTAAAGAGGAAGTAAACCCTCCTCTGACACTTTTACCTATAGGTAAGCCTATGATAAGGCTTACCTATAGGTACTGTAAATATCTCCTAAACATGCATCGTTTAGGAGATATTTACCTTACATGCAGCCAGTGACGTCACTGGCGCATGCGCTCTGAAGGAGCGGCCGCTGGTGCGTTCCTTCAGAGCCCCGTGCCGTGACCGTAGGCTCCCACGCGCATGCGCGGGAGTGACGTAATTGCGGTGCCGGCCAATCAGATGGCCAGATGCCGCGATCCCGGAAGACGGGCGACTGAACATGTCGCCCGTCATACAGGTAAGCGGGCGGCACGGCGGGGGCTCGTTCTAAGGTAAGTATTTCATAATGAGCTAGTATGCGATGCATACTAGCTCATTATGTGTTTCTCTTTCAGGTTGTGAAAAAAAAAATGTTAAATGAGTTTACAACCTCTTTAAGCGCTGATGAATGTTATTAATACTGAGGTGTATCTTTGAGCACAATAGTGTTGATTACATTTTATTACATGTTTGAATTTGCACAGCGGCTGTTCAATTTTTGAAACAGTATTAATAGGTATTGTTTTTATTATTAATTTTGAGAGTTCATATTTGCGAAACATCTATTGGAATTTAAGCGCTGGGTGAGTGTTTGCCGGTTTTTCAGTCTAGCAACCACCTCACATGTATTCAATTATAGTTGGTTAAATTATATTATTATATTGGTTAAATTACAATAGTTAACTTTTGCGTGATCCGTCACGTGACGTTCTCTGCGTGGGGTAACCTTTTTTACAGTCTATGGGGGTAACGCAGTTTCAGCTACTGTACACTACAAAGCTTGTCATTTATTTTAGTAAAAATATGCTGGGTGTAACATGGATTTTCTTCTTATTTAACATGTATACATAGACATTTCATAAAACATTAGGTCATGAATATTTACTTGAAGTCATAAAAAAGTCATGGAATTTTATTGGTAAAAATGTGTATGAAGCCTGGCAATAGTAAACCAATAGATGGCGCTAAAGGTAGTACAGATTTATGACTGGCCCTGGCTGAAGTCCTAACAAACCTATAGATGGCGCTAAAGGGTCACAGATTTATTGTTGAACTGCAGCAGTAATAGAAAACCAATAGATGGCGCTGAAGGGAGCACAAATGTAATACTGACGGGCTGAAGTTATATTAAACCAATAGATGGCAATGAAGGGTCACGGATGTATTATTGAACTGCGGCATTATTAGCAAACCAATAGATGGCGCTAAAGGTACAGATTTATTGCTGACCCGCTTAAGTAATAAACTAATGGATTGCGCTAAAGGGTCACAGTTATTAACCTCCTGCAGTAATAAACCAATAGATGGCGCTAGAGGTAGTACAGATGTATTACTGACCGGTTGAATTCATAACAAACCAATAGATGGCGCCGAAGCATCACAGATTTATTACTGACCAGTTGAAGTCATAGCAACCGATGACTGAACACTTTTTTTTTTTTAACTGAGCTGAGCTTATTCTCTAGGGTCTCTGCTAAAAAGAAATATATATTCTTTGGGGGGTTTTAAGTCATTTTCTAGCCAAAAAATCCCTAAACTGATTTTAAATTGTCAGAAAAATGGCCGGCCCAGACCAAAATAAATTTTGAACTTAGGGAGGGGGTAGAATTGTAATATTTTCATCTATACATTCCAAACTCATTCTATAAATGACCGTCTTCCTGAGGAATAATGTCTGTGAAATGAAAATTTGATTTTAATAAGAATAAAGCATATTGTGTGAGGGCAAATCGCTGTATGGAAGTTAGCGGCCCAGCCAAAAAAACATACCCCGCCCACCAGCCAACCGGAAGCATTTTTGGAGCACAGACCCCGCCCACCAGCCAGTAAACAGTCTAGTATGGTCTTTGAAAACGGCTTGCTCCCAATATGCATCTCCTGATTTACAAACGGTGATTTGCCTTATTTTTTTGTATGTTATAATCAACTTTTTATTTCACAGACATTATTCCTCGATAGAAGCTTATTATACAATCAGTTTGGGACGTATAGAAGAAAAAAAAAAAAAAAAAATGGTACCCTCTCCCTAAGTTGACCATGTTTAATATCATAGGGTATAAATAGTGCTGAAAACCCTGTTTTTATTTGTGTTCTGTGTTAGGCAGAGCATAAAAAAAATATGGAACGCATTCACAACAAGTTTTTTTCTTACACCAAATCAATTCTACAAAAACCAGGAAAAGACAGTCCAGCCCCCCTAGATGGTGTAAAGCAAAGTACGCTGAATCTTTTGCCCGTGTGAGGACGACCCAGTGGACAGGGTCAGAGGACAAAGAATAAAAAATGCCCCCCTTTGGATTGTAAGCTCTACCAGCAGGGCCCTCCTATTCCTTCTTTATTGAATTGTATTTTTAGTGCATTTTTCTCCCCTCTTTTTTCTTAGGGTCAACTCACACCACATGCGGTACAGTGCGTTTTTTCTCTGCATCAAAAACGCATTGATAGTAGGTTATATGGTTTTCAATGGCACCGCAAGTGGTGTGAACTGGCCCTAAGTGTGCTCCTAGGGAGTGCTTTCTAACTGCAGGGGAGGTGCTTAACTGGAGGAACTGCTTAGCAGAAACACAAGATCTCCATCTTGCCCTTTGACAGACCGCTGTTCTTCCTCTCCTGTGAACGATCGGCGGGTCCCAGTGGACATCACGTCCACCGGAGCCGCTGATTGGCTACAGCGGGAGCAGGTTGCCGGTGGTGCGTGATCCACACCCTGCACACGAAGTCACGTACAGGTACACGATTTGGCGCAGGAGCGCCGCCCTGCCGCAGTACATCTGCGTGGGGTGCTCCATAAGTGGTAATGTACAGGGAGGAGTTAGACTCTTCTTAGGCCTGGATCACACCAGGTGTGGGAATGCATGAGATTGCATCTTTTCCCACACCACGCTCAAAAACAAAAAACAAAATGCGCTGTCTTCTGCAGATGCCTGGGGGTGCCATTAATCCCTAATAGTCACCCGACTCATCTGGTAAACATGCATGTGTTTGCAGCCTGGAAAAATGCAGGGTACCGCAGTACTGTGTGGTTTGGTGAAGCGAGATTTTAGGAATCGTGTCTGCGCTATTTTTGCCCATTTTAGGCCCATTGAAAATAGTGGGCTGAGCTAAGAGCGCCATTCGTCAATGCGCATGCCTGGATGCAGCTTCTGGTGTAAGGGAGCCCCTATTTTATTGTTCCTTTGTTCCCTTTTTTGTTTTCCTGAATTAGGGAGCTGGGGGAGGGGGGTGCACTTTTGCATCCTCACCCTCGTTGCCAGTGGGCCTTTTCCCAAGACTGGCCATAGAGCTCGGCAAAAAAGTGCAGCAATCTAACCGCAATATGTGAACATAAGGGTGGTCCCAGCGGCGGTTTTGCCAGGGCCGGACTGGCCTACCGGCCCTGGGGCAGCTTTAATGGCCGGCGCAGCCGCAGCGCCGCTTTAATGGCCGGCGCAGCCGCAGCGCCGCTTTAAACATTGGACTGTGACAGTCCGTCCGTTCGTCCGATATTACCCGCGTCACGCGTGACGTCAGCCGCTGTGAGCGGCATTACGTCACCGCGCCGACGGTCACGGGGGCGGGGAGGCTCAGCGGCTGGGAAATGACTGGTGGCTGAGTGAGTGGAGGGAGGCTGCGACTGCCGACTGGTGATGATGACTCACGGGCGCGCCGAAGCCGATGATGATCCCTCCCTCCACACTGATGACGTGCAATGCGGCCGCCACTGTCCAGTCCCGACACAACAACAAACAACACGTGACAACATGACAGACACGCGCCGCGCCAGCCATGTGATCAAACTCATGATGATGAGGTGAGCAGCCTGCTTGACTTAGGTCAGAGAGTCAGACACACAGACAGTGGCAGAGAGTGCACCGCAGCCCTGCATTCTCATGCACCATGCCCGCAGCCCCGCATTCTCATGCACCATGCCCGCAGCCCCGCATTCTCCTGTACCATGCCCGCAGCCCCGCATTCTCCTGTACCATGCCCGCAGCCCCGCATTCTCCTGTACCATGCCCGCAGCCTTGCATTCTCCTGTACCATGCCCGCAGCCCCGCATTCTCCTGTACCATGCCTACAGCCTCGCATTCTTCTGTACCATGCCCGCAGCCCTGCATTCTCCTGTACCATGCCTACAGCCTTGCATTCTTCTGTACCATGCCCGCAGCCCTGCATTCTCCTGTACCATGCCCGCAGCACTGCATTCTTCTGTACCATGCCCGCAGCACTGCATTCTCCTGTACCATGCCCGAAGCCCTGCATTCTTCTGTACCATGCCCGCAGCACTGCATTCTCCTGTACCATGCCCGCAGCCCTGCATTCTCCTGTACCATGCCCGAAGCCCTGCATTCTTCTGTACCATGCCCACAGCACTGCATTCTCCTGTACCATGCCCGCAGCCCTGCATTCTCCTGTACCATGCCCGCAGCACTGCATTCTCCTGTACCATGCCCGAAGCCCTGCATTCTTCTGTACCATGCCCGCAGCACTGCATTCTCCTGTACCATGCCCGCAGCCCTGCATTCTTCTGTACCATGCCCACAGCACTGCATTCTCCTGTACCATGCCCGCAGCCCCGCATTCTCCTGTACCATGCCCACAGCCCTGCATTCTTCTGTTCCGTTCCCGCAGCACTGCATTCTCCTGTACCATGCCTGCAGCCCCGCATTCTCCTGTACCATGCCCGCAGCCCTGCATTCTTCTGTACCATGCCCGCAGCACTGCATTCTCCTGTACCATGCCCGCAGCACTGCATTATCCTGTACCATGCCCGCAGCTCCGCATTCTCCTGTACCATGCCCGCAGCCCTGCATTCTCCTGTTCCCTGCCCGCAGCCCTGTATTCTCCTGTACCATGCCTACAGCCCCGCATTCTCCTGTACCATGCCCGCAGCACTGCATTCTCCTGTACCATGCCCGCAGCACTGCATTCTCCTGTACCATGCCCGCAGCCCTGCATTCTCCTGTACCATGCCCGCAGCCCAGCATTCTCCTGTACCATGCCCGCAGCCCTGCATTCTTCTGTACCATTCCCGCAGCACTGCATTCTCCTGTACCATGCCCGCAGCCCTGCAGGGCACTGTGGCACTATAGACAGTAGAAAGCCTGGTGAGCTCATCTGCCCAGTGTCTACTGCTCTGTCCTGCTCCTGCTGTCACTCCGTACACACTCACACTCCTCTGACTGCTTTCATAGTCCTATAGAATATGGGGGCCTCTTGGAGGGCGTGAATTTTTTTTTTTTTTGGGGGGGGGGGGCAGCATTTCATTCTCGGACCCAGGCAGCACAATGTCCTGGGCCAGTCCTGGTAGGTGGCTCAGATTGCCGCTTGACACCCGCAATCGTTCCCCGCTGAGAGAGAAGAACGGTCAGCTGTTGTAAACACAGCTGACCGTTCTCCCTGGAATGATAATAGAGCACCTGTGATCCTCCTATATAGGATCACAGGTCTCTATGGTCATTCCACAAGCCACGCCCCCAAAAGTTAGAAACACGCCCCTAGGTACACATTTAACCCCTTGATCACCTATACTGTTAACCCCTTCCCTGCCAGTGTCATTATTACAAAAACAGTGCATATTTTTAGCACTGATTACTGTAGTAATGTCACTGGTCCCCCAAAAAGTGTCAAATATATCAGTTAGGGGTCCGATTTGTCCGCCGCAATGTCGAAGTCCCGCAAAAAATAGCAGATTGCCGCCATTACTAGTAAAAAAAACAAAAAAAAAACAATTAAAATGACATAAATCTTTCCTGTAGTTAGTAGACGCAAAATATTTCGCGCAAACCAATCAAAATACGCTAATTGCGATTTTTTTTTTTTTTTTTACCAAAAATATGTAGCAGAAAACAAATTGGCCTGAAATGTTAAAAAATGAGGATGAGGGGTGTATGGGGGGGAATTATGGAGGATGAGGGGCGTATGGGGGGGGGAATTATGGAGGATGAGGGGCGTATGGGGGGGAGAATTATGGAGGATGAGGGGCGTATGGGGGGGGGAATTATGGAGGATGAGGGGCGTATGGGGGGGGAGAATTATGGAGGATGAGGGGCGTATGGGGGGGGGATTATGGAGGATGAGGGGCGTATAGGGGGGGGGGGAATTATGGAGGATGAGGGGCGTTTGGGGGGGGGATTATGGAGGATGAGGGGCGTATAGGGGGGGATTATAGAGGGTATTATAAAGGATGGGGGGGGGAATTATAGTGGATGTGGGGTGTAGAGAATGCCAGGTACAGGACAGTGTCACTGTCTTTTCCTGAGCCACTGTTACTCACTTTACCACCTCTACCACAGCTGATGACAATGCCCGGTACTTTCTGGAATGATGGACCATGTGACAGGGCTTGGGTCTAGCACCCAATCATATTGCCTGAGCCCTGTCACATGATCAGTGAAGTGGCTCTGCAGCTCCCCCCAGTGGCTGTGTTGGGGAGGGGAGTATCATTAGGGTGATGCTTTACACAGGGTTCGTACGGTCATGAAAAACCTGGAAAAGTTATGGAATTTTACAATGGCAATTTCCAAGCCTGGATACGTTTTGGAAAATACTTAAGCCCAGAAAGTTTTGGAAAAGTCATGGAAATTTGAGAGAAAGGCACCATTCAGTGTAGCAGATGTAAATCATTTTATTGATTTACAGCAGTGTCCGGTACACATAACGCTATATGCATGCCTTATTTGTATTGTGAGTAGTTTTTATAAGGGGAAGGGGAGTGTACTATATGTGATAAAATTATTTAAAACAATACTGCACTATCTGCACCCCTTATTTGTTTTCATTCCCCGCCTATATATTGGTCACATGATATGGCTGAGAACTGACAGATGTATATCCACTATCTATGTGAGTGCCATCTTGTGTGGGAGATTCCAGCCATTTACAGGAATAGAGGAGGAGGATTTTGAAGTGGAGAGAAAAGCAGATTAAATTAAGCGCAGATTCCTGGTAGCATTCAGTGAGTGGCCATTGTCACGGGGAGAGCACAGACGGTGTAGTGGAGGTGTTTTGCAGTCCATTAGGAACTTTGAGCACCGGGAATTCTTGGCTTAACCGTTTATTGTGCAATGATTAACCCTAAAGGACACACAAACAAAGTTTATATACCGAGTATTGTATATTTGTATGGACAGATACTATCAAGATTTATGCACTGAAATTATCTTCTCAGGTTGCAATAAGAGATTTTGCAGTTTGTTTTGGGACTGTAAAGAGGAAGTAAACCCTCCTCTGACACTTTTACCTATAGGTAAGCCTATGATAAGGCTTACCTATAGGTACTGTAAATATCTCCTAAACATGCATCGTTTAGGAGATATTTACCTTACATGCAGCCAGTGACGTCACTGGCGCATGCGCTCTGAAGGAGCGGCCGCTGGTGCGTTCCTTCAGAGCCCCGTGCCGTGACCGTAGGCTCCCACGCGCATGCGCGGGAGTGACGTAATTGCGGTGCCGGCCAATCAGATGGCCAGATGCCGCGATCCCGGAAGACGGGCGACTGAACATGTCGCCCGTCATACAGGTAAGCGGGCGGCACGGCGGGGGCTCGTTCTAAGGTAAGTATTTCATAATGAGCTAGTATGCGATGCATACTAGCTCATTATGTGTTTCTCTTTCAGGTTGTGAAAAAAAAAATGTTAAATGAGTTTACAACCTCTTTAAGCGCTGATGAATGTTATTAATACTGAGGTGTATCTTTGAGCACAATAGTGTTGATTACATTTTATTACATGTTTGAATTTGCACAGCGGCTGTTCAATTTTTGAAACAGTATTAATAGGTATTGTTTTTATTATTAATTTTGAGAGTTCATATTTGCGAAACATCTATTGGAATTTAAGCGCTGGGTGAGTGTTTGCCGGTTTTTCAGTCTAGCAACCACCTCACGTGTATTCGATTATAGTTGGTTAAATTATATTATTATATTGGTTAAATTACAATAGTTAACTTTTGCGTGATCCGTCACGTGACGTTCTCTGCGTGGGGTAACCTTTTTTACAGTCTATGGGGGTAACGCAGTTTCAGCTACTGTACACTACAAAGCTTGTCATTTATTTTAGTAAAAATATGCTGGGTGTAACATGGATTTTCTTCTTATTTAACATGTATACATAGACATTTCATAAAACATTAGGTCATGAATATTTACTTGAAGTCATAAAAAAGTCATGGAATTTTATTGGTAAAAATGTGTATGAAGCCTGGCAATAGTAAACCAATAGATGGCGCTAAAGGTAGTACAGATTTATGACTGGCCCTGGCTGAAGTCCTAACAAACCTATAGATGGCGCTAAAGGGTCACAGATTTATTGTTGAACTGCAGCAGTAATAGAAAACCAATAGATGGCGCTGAAGGGAGCACAAATGTAATACTGACGGGCTGAAGTTATATTAAACCAATAGATGGCAATGAAGGGTCACGGATGTATTATTGAACTGCGGCATTATTAGCAAACCAATAGATGGCGCTAAAGGTACAGATTTATTGCTGACCCGCTTAAGTAATAAACTAATGGATTGCGCTAAAGGGTCACAGTTATTAACCTCCTGCAGTAATAAACCAATAGATGGCGCTAGAGGTAGTACAGATGTATTACTGACCGGTTGAATTCATAACAAACCAATAGATGGCGCCGAAGCATCACAGATTTATTACTGACCAGTTGAAGTCATAGCAACCGATGACTGAACACTTTTTTTTTTTTAACTGAGCTGAGCTTATTCTCTAGGGTCTCTGCTAAAAAGAAATATATATTCTTTGGGGGGTTTTAAGTCATTTTCTAGCCAAAAAATCCCTAAACTGATTTTAAATTGTCAGAAAAATGGCCGGCCCAGACCAAAATAAATTTTGAACTTAGGGAGGGGGTAGAATTGTAATATTTTCATCTATACATTCCAAACTCATTCTATAAATGACCGTCTTCCTGAGGAATAATGTCTGTGAAATGAAAATTTGATTTTAATAAGAATAAAGCATATTGTGTGAGGGCAAATCGCTGTATGGAAGTTAGCGGCCCAGCCAAAAAAACATACCCCGCCCACCAGCCAACCGGAAGCATTTTTGGAGCACAGACCCCGCCCACCAGCCAGTAAACAGTCTAGTATGGTCTTTGAAAACGGCTTGCTCCCAATATGCATCTCCTGATTTACAAACGGTGATTTGCCTTATTTTTTTGTATGTTATAATCAACTTTTTATTTCACAGACATTATTCCTCGATAGAAGCTTATTATACAATCAGTTTGGGACGTATAGAAGAAAAAAAAAAAAAAAATGGTACCCTCTCCCTAAGTTGACCATGTTTAATATCATAGGGTATAAATAGTGCTGAAAACCTTGTTTTTATTTGTGTTCTGTGTTAGGCAAAGCATAAAAAAAATATGGAACGCATTCACAACAAGTTTTTTTCTTACACCAAATCAATTCTACAAAAACCAGGAAAAGACAGTCCAGCCCCCCTAGATGGTGTAAAGCAAAGTACGCTGAATCTTTTGCCCGTGTGAGGACGACCCAGTGGACAGGGTCAGAGGACAAAGAATAAAAAATGCCCCCCTTTGGATTGTAAGCTCTACCAGCAGGGCCCTCCTATTCCTTCTTTATTGAATTGTATTTTTAGTGCATTTTTCTCCCCTCTTTTTTCTTAGGGTCAACTCACACCACATGCGGTACAGTGCGTTTTTTCTCTGCATCAAAAACGCATTGATAGTAGGTTATATGGTTTTCAATGGCACCGCAAGTGGTGTGAACTGGCCCTAAGTGTGCTCCTAGGGAGTGCTTTCTAACTGCAGGGGAGGTGCTTAACTGGAGGAACTGCTTAGCAGAAACACAAGATCTCCATCTTGCCCTTTGACAGACCGCTGTTCTTCCTCTCCTGTGAACGATCGGCGGGTCCCAGTGGACATCACGTCCACCGGAGCCGCTGATTGGCTACAGCGGGAGCAGGTTGCCGGTGGTGCGTGATCCACACCCTGCACACGAAGTCACGTACAGGTACACGATTTGGCGCAGGAGCGCCGCCCTGCCGCAGTACATCTGCGTGGGGTGCTCCATAAGTGGTAATGTACAGGGAGGAGTTAGACTCTTCTTAGGCCTGGATCACACCAGGTGTGGGAATGCATGAGATTGCATCTTTTCCCACACCACGCTCAAAAACAAAAAACAAAATGCGCTGTCTTCTGCAGATGCCTGGGGGTGCCATTAATCCCTAATAGTCACCCGACTCATCTGGTAAACATGCATGTGTTTGCAGCCTGGAAAAATGCAGGGTACCGCAGTACTGTGTGGTTTGGTGAAGCGAGATTTTAGGAATCGTGTCTGCGCTATTTTTGCCCATTTTAGGCCCATTGAAAATAGTGGGCTGAGCTAAGAGCGCCATTCGTCAATGCGCATGCCTGGATGCAGCTTCTGGTGTAAGGGAGCCCCTATTTTATTGTTCCTTTGTTCCCTTTTTTGTTTTCCTGAATTAGGGAGCTGGGGGAGGGGGGTGCACTTTTGCATCCTCACCCTCGTTGCCAGTGGGCCTTTTCCCAAGACTGGCCATAGAGCTCGGCAAAAAAGTGCAGCAATCTAACCGCAATATGTGAACATAAGGGTGGTCCCAGCGGCGGTTTTGCCAGGGCCGGACTGGCCTACCGGCCCTGGGGCAGCTTTAATGGCCGGCGCAGCCGCAGCGCCGCTTTAATGGCCGGCGCAGCCGCAGCGCCGCTTTAAACATTGGACTGTGACAGTCCGTCCGTTCGTCCGATATTACCCGCGTCACGCGTGACGTCAGCCGCTGTGAGCGGCATTACGTCACCGCGCCGACGGTCACGGGGGCGGGGAGGCTCAGCGGCTGGGAAATGACTGGTGGCTGAGTGAGTGGAGGGAGGCTGCGACTGCCGACTGGTGATGATGACTCACGGGCGCGCCGAAGCCGATGATGATCCCTCCCTCCACACTGATGACGTGCAATGCGGCCGCCACTGTCCAGTCCCGACACAACAACAAACAACACGTGACAACATGACAGACACGCGCCGCGCCAGCCATGTGATCAAACTCATGATGATGAGGTGAGCAGCCTGCTTGACTTAGGTCAGAGAGTCAGACACACAGACAGTGGCAGAGAGTGCACCGCAGCCCTGCATTCTCATGCACCATGCCCGCAGCCCCGCATTCTCATGCACCATGCCCGCAGCCCCGCATTCTCCTGTACCATGCCCGCAGCCCCGCATTCTCCTGTACCATGCCCGCAGCCCCGCATTCTCCTGTACCATGCCCGCAGCCTTGCATTCTCCTGTACCATGCCCGCAGCCCCGCATTCTCCTGTACCATGCCTACAGCCTCGCATTCTTCTGTACCATGCCCGCAGCCCTGCATTCTCCTGTACCATGCCTACAGCCTTGCATTCTTCTGTACCATGCCCGCAGCCCTGCATTCTCCTGTACCATGCCCGCAGCACTGCATTCTTCTGTACCATGCCCGCAGCACTGCATTCTCCTGTACCATGCCCGAAGCCCTGCATTCTTCTGTACCATGCCCGCAGCACTGCATTCTCCTGTACCATGCCCGCAGCCCTGCATTCTCCTGTACCATGCCCGAAGCCCTGCATTCTTCTGTACCATGCCCACAGCACTGCATTCTCCTGTACCATGCCCGCAGCCCTGCATTCTCCTGTACCATGCCCGCAGCACTGCATTCTCCTGTACCATGCCCGAAGCCCTGCATTCTTCTGTACCATGCCCGCAGCACTGCATTCTCCTGTACCATGCCCGCAGCCCTGCATTCTTCTGTACCATGCCCACAGCACTGCATTCTCCTGTACCATGCCCGCAGCCCCGCATTCTCCTGTACCATGCCCGCAGCCCTGCATTCTTCTGTTCCGTTCCCGCAGCACTGCATTCTCCTGTACCATGCCTGCAGCCCCGCATTCTCCTGTACCATGCCCGCAGCCCTGCATTCTTCTGTACCATGCCCGCAGCACTGCATTCTCCTGTACCATGCCCGCAGCACTGCATTATCCTGTTCCATGCCCGCAGCTCCGCATTCTCCTGTACCATGCCCGCAGCCCTGCATTCTCCTGTTCCCTGCCCGCAGCCCTGTATTCTCCTGTACCATGCCTACAGCCCCGCATTCTCCTGTACCATGCCCGCAGCACTGCATTCTCCTGTACCATGCCCGCAGCACTGCATTCTCCTGTACCATGCCCGCAGCCCTGCATTCTCCTGTACCATGCCCGCAGCCCAGCATTCTCCTGTACCATGCCCGCAGCCCTGCATTCTTCTGTACCATTCCCGCAGCACTGCATTCTCCTGTACCATGCCCGCAGCCCTGCAGGGCACTGTGGCACTATAGACAGTAGAAAGCCTGGTGAGCTCATCTGCCCAGTGTCTACTGCTCTGTCCTGCTCCTGCTGTCACTCCGTACACACTCACACTCCTCTGACTGCTTTCATAGTCCTATAGAATATGGGGGCCTCTTGGAGGGCGTGAATTTTTTTTTTTTTTTTGGGGGGGGGGGGGGGCAGCATTTCATTCTCGGACCCAGGCAGCACAATGTCCTGGGCCAGTCCTGGTAGGTGGCTCAGATTGCCGCTTGACACCCGCAATCGTTCCCCGCTGAGAGAGAAGAACGGTCAGCTGTTGTAAACACAGCTGACCGTTCTCCCTGGAATGATAATAGAGCACCTGTGATCCTCCTATATAGGATCACAGGTCTCTATGGTCATTCCACAAGCCACGCCCCCAAAAGTTAGAAACACGCCCCTAGGTACACATTTAACCCCTTGATCACCTATACTGTTAACCCCTTCCCTGCCAGTGTCATTATTACAAAAACAGTGCATATTTTTAGCACTGATTACTGTAGTAATGTCACTGGTCCCCCAAAAAGTGTCAAATATATCAGTTAGGGGTCCGATTTGTCCGCCGCAATGTCGAAGTCCCGCAAAAAATAGCAGATTGCCGCCATTACTAGTAAAAAAAAAAAAAAAAAAAACAATTAAAATGACATAAATCTTTCCTGTAGTTAGTAGACGCAAAATATTTCGCGCAAACCAATCAAAATACGCTAATTGCGATTTTTTTTTTTTTTTTTTTACCAAAAATATGTAGCAGAAAACAAATTGGCCTGAAATGTTAAAAAATGAGGATGAGGGGTGTATGGGGGGGAATTATGGAGGATGAGGGGCGTATGGGGGGGGGAATTATGGAGGATGAGGGGCGTATGGGGGGGAGAATTATGGAGGATGAGGGGCGTATGGGGGGGGGGAATTATGGAGGATGAGGGGCGTATGGGGGGGGAGAATTATGGAGGATGAGGGGCGTATGGGGGGGGGATTATGGAGGATGAGGGGCGTATAGGGGGGGGGGAATTATGGAGGATGAGGGGCGTTTGGGGGGGGGATTATGGAGGATGAGGGGCGTATAGGGGGGGATTATAGAGGGTATTTTAAAGGATGGGGGGGGGAATTATAGTGGATGTGGGGTGTAGAGAATGCCAGGTACAGGACAGTGTCACTGTCTTTTCCTGAGCCACTGTTACTCACTTTACCACCTCTACCACAGCTGATGACAATGCCCGGTACTTTCTGGAATGGACCATGTGACAGGGCTTGGGTCTAGCGCCCAATCATATTGCCTGAGCCCTGTCACATGATCAGTGAAGTGGCTCTGCAGCTCCCCCCAGTGGCTGTGTTGGGGAGGGGAGTATCATTAGGGTGATGCTTTACACAGGGTTCGTACGGTCATGAAAAACCTGGAAAAGTTATGGAATTTTACAATGGCAATTTCCAAGCCTGGATACGTTTTGGAAAATACTTAAGCCCAGAAAGTTTTGGAAAAGTCATGGAAATTTGAGAGAAAGGCACCATTCAGTGTAGCAGATGTAAATCATTTTATTGATTTACAGCAGTGTCCGGTACACATAACGCTATATGCATGCCTTATTTGTATTGTGAGTAGTTTTTATAAGGGGAAGGGGAGTGTACTATATGTGATAAAATTATTTAAAACAATACTGCACTATCGGCACCCCTTATTTGTTTTCATTCCCCGCCTATATATTGGTCACATGATATGGCTGAGAACTGACAGATGTATATCCACTATCTATGTGAGTGCCATCTTGTGTGGGAGATTCCAGCCATTTACAGGAATAGAGGAGGAGGATTTTGAAGTGGAGAGAAAAGCAGATTAAATTAAGCGCAGATTCCTGGTAGCATTCAGTGAGTGGCCATTGTCACGGGGAGAGCACAGACGGTGTAGTGGAGGTGTTTTGCAGTCCATTAGGAACTTTGAGCACCGGGAATTCTTGGCTTAACCGTTTATTGTGCAATGATTAACCCTAAAGGACACACAAACAAAGTTTATATACCGAGTATTGTATATTTGTATGGACAGATACTATCAAGATTTATGCACTGAAATTATCTTCTCAGGTTGCAATAAGAGGTTTTGCAGTTTGTTTTGGGACTGTAAAGAGGAAGTAAACCCTCCTCTGACACTTTTACCTATAGGTAAGCCTATGATAAGGCTTACCTATAGGTACTGTAAATATCTCCTAAACATGCATCGTTTAGGAGATATTTACCTTACATGCAGCCAGTGACGTCACTGGCGCATGCGCTCTGAAGGAGCGGCCGCTGGTGCGTTCCTTCAGAGCCCCGTGCCGTGACCGTAGGCTCCCACGCGCATGCGCGGGAGTGACGTAATTGCGGTGCCGGCCAATCAGATGGCCAGATGCCGCGATCCCGGAAGACGGGCGACTGAACATGTCGCCCGTCATACAGGTAAGCGGGCGGCACGGCGGGGGCTCGTTCTAAGGTAAGTATTTCATAATGAGCTAGTATGCGATGCATACTAGCTCATTATGTGTTTCTCTTTCAGGTTGTGAAAAAAAAAATGTTAAATGAGTTTACAACCTCTTTAAGCGCTGATGAATGTTATTAATACTGAGGTGTATCTTTGAGCACAATAGTGTTGATTACATTTTATTACATGTTTGAATTTGCACAGCGGCTGTTCAATTTTTGAAACAGTATTAATAGGTATTGTTTTTATTATTAATTTTGAGAGTTCATATTTGCGAAACATCTATTGGAATTTAAGCGCTGGGTGAGTGTTTGCCGGTTTTTCAGTCTAGCAACCACCTCACATGTATTCAATTATAGTTGGTTAAATTATATTATTATATTGGTTAAATTACAATAGTTAACTTTTGCGTGATCCGTCACGTGACGTTCTCTGCGTGGGGTAACCTTTTTTACAGTCTATGGGGGTAACGCAGTTTCAGCTACTGTACACTACAAAGCTTGTCATTTATTTTAGTAAAAATATGCTGGGTGTAACATGGATTTTCTTCTTATTTAACATGTATACATAGACATTTCATAAAACATTAGGTCATGAATATTTACTTGAAGTCATAAAAAAGTCATGGAATTTTATTGGTAAAAATGTGTATGAAGCCTGGCAATAGTAAACCAATAGATGGCGCTAAAGGTAGTACAGATTTATGACTGGCCCTGGCTGAAGTCCTAACAAACCTATAGATGGCGCTAAAGGGTCACAGATTTATTGTTGAACTGCAGCAGTAATAGAAAACCAATAGATGGCGCTGAAGGGAGCACAAATGTAATACTGACGGGCTGAAGTTATATTAAACCAATAGATGGCAATGAAGGGTCACGGATGTATTATTGAACTGCGGCATTATTAGCAAACCAATAGATGGCGCTAAAGGTACAGATTTATTGCTGACCCGCTTAAGTAATAAACTAATGGATTGCGCTAAAGGGTCACAGTTATTAACCTCCTGCAGTAATAAACCAATAGATGGCGCTAGAGGTAGTACAGATGTATTACTGACCGGTTGAATTCATAACAAACCAATAGATGGCGCCGAAGCATCACAGATTTATTACTGACCAGTTGAAGTCATAGCAACCGATGACTGAACACTTTTTTTTTTTTAACTGAGCTGAGCTTATTCTCTAGGGTCTCTGCTAAAAAGAAATATATATTCTTTGGGGGGTTTTAAGTCATTTTCTAGCCAAAAAATCCCTAAACTGATTTTAAATTGTCAGAAAAATGGCCGGCCCAGACCAAAATAAATTTTGAACTTAGGGAGGGGGTAGAATTGTAATATTTTCATCTATACATTCCAAACTCATTCTATAAATGACCGTCTTCCTGAGGAATAATGTCTGTGAAATGAAAATTTGATTTTAATAAGAATAAAGCATATTGTGTGAGGGCAAATCGCTGTATGGAAGTTAGCGGCCCAGCCAAAAAAACATACCCCGCCCACCAGCCAACCGGAAGCATTTTTGGAGCACAGACCCCGCCCACCAGCCAGTAAACAGTCTAGTATGGTCTTTGAAAACGGCTTGCTCCCAATATGCATCTCCTGATTTACAAACGGTGATTTGCCTTATTTTTTTGTATGTTATAATCAACTTTTTATTTCACAGACATTATTCCTCGATAGAAGCTTATTATACAATCAGTTTGGGACGTATAGAAGAAAAAAAAAAAAAAAATGGTACCCTCTCCCTAAGTTGACCATGTTTAATATCATAGGGTATAAATAGTGCTGAAAACCTTGTTTTTATTTGTGTTCTGTGTTAGGCAGAGCATAAAAAAAATATGGAACGCATTCACAACAAGTTTTTTTCTTACACCAAATCAATTCTACAAAAACCAGGAAAAGACAGTCCAGCCCCCCTAGATGGTGTAAAGCAAAGTACGCTGAATCTTTTGCCCGTGTGAGGACGACCCAGTGGACAGGGTCAGAGGACAAAGAATAAAAAATGCCCCCCTTTGGATTGTAAGCTCTACCAGCAGGGCCCTCCTATTCCTTCTTTATTGAATTGTATTTTTAGTGCATTTTTCTCCCCTCTTTTTTCTTAGGGTCAACTCACACCACATGCGGTACAGTGCGTTTTTTCTCTGCATCAAAAACGCATTGATAGTAGGTTATATGGTTTTCAATGGCACCGCAAGTGGTGTGAACTGGCCCTAAGTGTGCTCCTAGGGAGTGCTTTCTAACTGCAGGGGAGGTGCTTAACTGGAGGAACTGCTTAGCAGAAACACAAGATCTCCATCTTGCCCTTTGACAGACCGCTGTTCTTCCTCTCCTGTGAACGATCGGCGGGTCCCAGTGGACATCACGTCCACCGGAGCCGCTGATTGGCTACAGCGGGAGCAGGTTGCCGGTGGTGCGTGATCCACACCCTGCACACGAAGTCACGTACAGGTACACGATTTGGCGCAGGAGCGCCGCCCTGCCGCAGTACATCTGCGTGGGGTGCTCCATAAGTGGTAATGTACAGGGAGGAGTTAGACTCTTCTTAGGCCTGGATCACACCAGGTGTGGGAATGCATGAGATTGCATCTTTTCCCACACCACGCTCAAAAACAAAAAACAAAATGCGCTGTCTTCTGCAGATGCCTGGGGGTGCCATTAATCCCTAATAGTCACCCGACTCATCTGGTAAACATGCATGTGTTTGCAGCCTGGAAAAATGCAGGGTACCGCAGTACTGTGTGGTTTGGTGAAGCGAGATTTTAGGAATCGTGTCTGCGCTATTTTTGCCCATTTTAGGCCCATTGAAAATAGTGGGCTGAGCTAAGAGCGCCATTCGTCAATGCGCATGCCTGGATGCAGCTTCTGGTGTAAGGGAGCCCCTATTTTATTGTTCCTTTGTTCCCTTTTTTGTTTTCCTGAATTAGGGAGCTGGGGGAGGGGGGTGCACTTTTGCATCCTCACCCTCGTTGCCAGTGGGCCTTTTCCCAAGACTGGCCATAGAGCTCGGCAAAAAAGTGCAGCAATCTAACCGCAATATGTGAACATAAGGGTGGTCCCAGCGGCGGTTTTGCCAGGGCCGGACTGGCCTACCGGCCCTGGGGCAGCTTTAATGGCCGGCGCAGCCGCAGCGCCGCTTTAATGGCCGGCGCAGCCGCAGCGCCGCTTTAAACATTGGACTGTGACAGTCCGTCCGTTCGTCCGATATTACCCGCGTCACGCGTGACGTCAGCCGCTGTGAGCGGCATTACGTCACCGCGCCGACGGTCACGGGGGCGGGGAGGCTCAGCGGCTGGGAAATGACTGGTGGCTGAGTGAGTGGAGGGAGGCTGCGACTGCCGACTGGTGATGATGACTCACGGGCGCGCCGAAGCCGATGATGATCCCTCCCTCCACACTGATGACGTGCAATGCGGCCGCCACTGTCCAGTCCCGACACAACAACAAACAACACGTGACAACATGACAGACACGCGCCGCGCCAGCCATGTGATCAAACTCATGATGATGAGGTGAGCAGCCTGCTTGACTTAGGTCAGAGAGTCAGACACACAGACAGTGGCAGAGAGTGCACCGCAGCCCTGCATTCTCATGCACCATGCCCGCAGCCCCGCATTCTCATGCACCATGCCCGCAGCCCCGCATTCTCCTGTACCATGCCCGCAGCCCCGCATTCTCCTGTACCATGCCCGCAGCCCCGCATTCTCCTGTACCATGCCCGCAGCCTTGCATTCTCCTGTACCATGCCCGCAGCCCCGCATTCTCCTGTACCATGCCTACAGCCTCGCATTCTTCTGTACCATGCCCGCAGCCCTGCATTCTCCTGTACCATGCCTACAGCCTTGCATTCTTCTGTACCATGCCCGCAGCCCTGCATTCTCCTGTACCATGCCCGCAGCACTGCATTCTTCTGTACCATGCCCGCAGCACTGCATTCTCCTGTACCATGCCCGAAGCCCTGCATTCTTCTGTACCATGCCCGCAGCACTGCATTCTCCTGTACCATGCCCGCAGCCCTGCATTCTCCTGTACCATGCCCGAAGCCCTGCATTCTTCTGTACCATGCCCACAGCACTGCATTCTCCTGTACCATGCCCGCAGCCCTGCATTCTCCTGTACCATGCCCGCAGCACTGCATTCTCCTGTACCATGCCCGAAGCCCTGCATTCTTCTGTACCATGCCCGCAGCACTGCATTCTCCTGTACCATGCCCGCAGCCCTGCATTCTTCTGTACCATGCCCACAGCACTGCATTCTCCTGTACCATGCCCGCAGCCCCGCATTCTCCTGTACCATGCCCGCAGCCCTGCATTCTTCTGTTCCGTTCCCGCAGCACTGCATTCTCCTGTACCATGCCTGCAGCCCCGCATTCTCCTGTACCATGCCCGCAGCCCTGCATTCTTCTGTACCATGCCCGCAGCACTGCATTCTCCTGTACCATGCCCGCAGCACTGCATTATCCTGTTCCATGCCCGCAGCTCCGCATTCTCCTGTACCATGCCCGCAGCCCTGCATTCTCCTGTTCCCTGCCCGCAGCCCTGTATTCTCCTGTACCATGCCTACAGCCCCGCATTCTCCTGTACCATGCCCGCAGCACTGCATTCTCCTGTACCATGCCCGCAGCACTGCATTCTCCTGTACCATGCCCGCAGCCCTGCATTCTCCTGTACCATGCCCGCAGCCCAGCATTCTCCTGTACCATGCCCGCAGCCCTGCATTCTTCTGTACCATTCCCGCAGCACTGCATTCTCCTGTACCATGCCCGCAGCCCTGCAGGGCACTGTGGCACTATAGACAGTAGAAAGCCTGGTGAGCTCATCTGCCCAGTGTCTACTGCTCTGTCCTGCTCCTGCTGTCACTCCGTACACACTCACACTCCTCTGACTGCTTTCATAGTCCTATAGAATATGGGGGCCTCTTGGAGGGCGTGAATTTTTTTTTTTTTTTTGGGGGGGGGGCAGCATTTCATTCTCGGACCCAGGCAGCACAATGTCCTGGGCCAGTCCTGGTAGGTGGCTCAGATTGCCGCTTGACACCCGCAATCGTTCCCCGCTGAGAGAGAAGAACGGTCAGCTGTTGTAAACACAGCTGACCGTTCTCCCTGGAATGATAATAGAGCACCTGTGATCCTCCTATATAGGATCACAGGTCTCTATGGTCATTCCACAAGCCACGCCCCCAAAAGTTAGAAACACGCCCCTAGGTACACATTTAACCCCTTGATCACCTATACTGTTAACCCCTTCCCTGCCAGTGTCATTATTACAAAAACAGTGCATATTTTTAGCACTGATTACTGTAGTAATGTCACTGGTCCCCCAAAAAGTGTCAAATATATCAGTTAGGGGTCCGATTTGTCCGCCGCAATGTCGAAGTCCCGCAAAAAATAGCAGATTGCCGCCATTACTAGTAAAAAAAAAAAAAAAAAAACAATTAAAATGACATAAATCTTTCCTGTAGTTAGTAGACGCAAAATATTTCGCGCAAACCAATCAAAATACGCTAATTGCGATTTTTTTTTTTTTTTTTTTACCAAAAATATGTAGCAGAAAACAAATTGGCCTGAAATGTTAAAAAATGAGGATGAGGGGTGTATGGGGGGGAATTATGGAGGATGAGGGGCGTATGGGGGGGGGAATTATGGAGGATGAGGGGCGTATGGGGGGGAGAATTATGGAGGATGAGGGGCGTATGGGGGGGGGGAATTATGGAGGATGAGGGGCGTATGGGGGGGGAGAATTATGGAGGATGAGGGGCGTATGGGGGGGGGATTATGGAGGATGAGGGGCGTATAGGGGGGGGGGAATTATGGAGGATGAGGGGCGTTTGGGGGGGGGATTATGGAGGATGAGGGGCGTATAGGGGGGGATTATAGAGGGTATTATAAAGGATGGGGGGGGGAATTATAGTGGATGTGGGGTGTAGAGAATGCCAGGTACAGGACAGTGTCACTGTCTTTTCCTGAGCCACTGTTACTCACTTTACCACCTCTACCACAGCTGATGACAATGCCCGGTACTTTCTGGAATGATGGACCATGTGACAGGGCTTGGGTCTAGCGCCCAATCATATTGCCTGAGCCCTGTCACATGATCAGTGAAGTGGCTCTGCAGCTCCCCCCAGTGGCTGTGTTGGGGAGGGGAGTATCATTAGGGTGATGCTTTACACAGGGTTCGTACGGTCATGAAAAACCTGGAAAAGTTATGGAATTTTACAATGGCAATTTCCAAGCCTGGATACGTTTTGGAAAATACTTAAGCCCAGAAAGTTTTGGAAAAGTCATGGAAATTTGAGAGAAAGGCACCATTCAGTGTAGCAGATGTAAATCATTTTATTGATTTACAGCAGTGTCCGGTACACATAACGCTATATGCATGCCTTATTTGTATTGTGAGTAGTTTTTATAAGGGGAAGGGGAGTGTACTATATGTGATAAAATTATTTAAAACAATACTGCACTATCGGCACCCCTTATTTGTTTTCATTCCCCGCCTATATATTGGTCACATGATATGGCTGAGAACTGACAGATGTATATCCACTATCTATGTGAGTGCCATCTTGTGTGGGAGATTCCAGCCATTTACAGGAATAGAGGAGGAGGATTTTGAAGTGGAGAGAAAAGCAGATTAAATTAAGCGCAGATTCCTGGTAGCATTCAGTGAGTGGCCATTGTCACTGGGAGAGCACAGACGGTGTAGTGGAGGTGTTTTGCAGTCCATTAGGAACTTTGAGCACCGGGAATTCTTGGCTTAACCGTTTATTGTGCAATGATTAACCCTAAAGGACACACAAACAAAGTTTATATACCGAGTATTGTATATTTGTATGGACAGATACTATCAAGATTTATGCACTGAAATTATCTTCTCAGGTTGCAATAAGAGGTTTTGCAGTTTGTTTTGGGACTGTAAAGAGGAAGTAAACCCTCCTCTGACACTTTTACCTATAGGTAAGCCTATGATAAGGCTTACCTATAGGTACTGTAAATATCTCCTAAACATGCATCGTTTAGGAGATATTTACCTTACATGCAGCCAGTGACGTCACTGGCGCATGCGCTCTGAAGGAGCGGCCGCTGGTGCGTTCCTTCAGAGCCCCGTGCCGTGACCGTAGGCTCCCACGCGCATGCGCGGGAGTGACGTAATTGCGGTGCCGGCCAATCAGATGGCCAGATGCCGCGATCCCGGAAGACGGGCGACTGAACATGTCGCCCGTCATACAGGTAAGCGGGCGGCACGGCGGGGGCTCGTTCTAAGGTAAGTATTTCATAATGAGCTAGTATGCGATGCATACTAGCTCATTATGTGTTTCTCTTTCAGGTTGTGAAAAAAAAAATGTTAAATGAGTTTACAACCTCTTTAAGCGCTGATGAATGTTATTAATACTGAGGTGTATCTTTGAGCACAATAGTGTTGATTACATTTTATTACATGTTTGAATTTGCACAGCGGCTGTTCAATTTTTGAAACAGTATTAATAGGTATTGTTTTTATTATTAATTTTGAGAGTTCATATTTGCGAAACATCTATTGGAATTTAAGCGCTGGGTGAGTGTTTGCCGGTTTTTCAGTCTAGCAACCACCTCACATGTATTCAATTATAGTTGGTTAAATTATATTATTATATTGGTTAAATTACAATAGTTAACTTTTGCGTGATCCGTCACGTGACGTTCTCTGCGTGGGGTAACCTTTTTTACAGTCTATGGGGGTAACGCAGTTTCAGCTACTGTACACTACAAAGCTTGTCATTTATTTTAGTAAAAATATGCTGGGTGTAACATGGATTTTCTTCTTATTTAACATGTATACATAGACATTTCATAAAACATTAGGTCATGAATATTTACTTGAAGTCATAAAAAAGTCATGGAATTTTATTGGTAAAAATGTGTATGAAGCCTGGCAATAGTAAACCAATAGATGGCGCTAAAGGTAGTACAGATTTATGACTGGCCCTGGCTGAAGTCCTAACAAACCTATAGATGGCGCTAAAGGGTCACAGATTTATTGTTGAACTGCAGCAGTAATAGAAAACCAATAGATGGCGCTGAAGGGAGCACAAATGTAATACTGACGGGCTGAAGTTATATTAAACCAATAAATGGCAATGAAGGGTCACGGATGTATTATTGAACTGCGGCATTATTAGCAAACCAATAGATGGCGCTAAAGGTACAGATTTATTGCTGACCCGCTTAAGTAATAAACTAATGGATTGCGCTAAAGGGTCACAGTTATTAACCTCCTGCAGTAATAAACCAATAGATGGCGCTAGAGGTAGTACAGATGTATTACTGACCGGTTGAATTCATAACAAACCAATAGATGGCGCCGAAGCATCACAGATTTATTACTGACCAGTTGAAGTCATAGCAACCGATGACTGAACACTTTTTTTTTTTTAACTGAGCTGAGCTTATTCTCTAGGGTCTCTGCTAAAAAGAAATATATATTCTTTGGGGGGTTTTAAGTCATTTTCTAGTCAAAAAATCCCTAAACTGATGTTAAATTGTAAGCAACAAGTGTCAGAAAAATGGCCGGATTAGACCAAAATAAATTTTGAACTTAGGGAGGGGGTAGAATTGTAATATTTTCATCTATACATTCCAAACTCATTCTATAAATGACCGTCTTCCTGAGGAATAATCTCTGTGAAATGAAAATTTGATTTTAATAAGAATAAAGCACATTGTGTGAGGGCAAATCGCTGTATGGAAGTTAGCGGCCCAGCCAAAAAAACATACCCCGCCCACCAGCCAACCGGAAGCATTTTTGGAGCACAGACCCCGCCCACCAGCCAGTAAACAGTCTAGTATGGTCTTTGAAAACGGCTTGCTCCCAATATGCATCTCCTGATTTACAAACGGTGATTTGCCTTATTTTTTTGTATCTTATAATCAACTTTTTATTTCACAGACATTATTCCTCGATAGAAGCTTATTATACAATCACTTTGGGACGTATAGAAGAAAAAAAAAATGGTACCCTCTCCCTAAGTTGACCATGTTTAATATCATAGGGTATAAATAGTGCTGAAAACCTTGTTTTTATTTGTGTTCTGTGTTAGGCAGAGCATAAAAAAAATATGGAACGCATTCACAACAAGTTTTTTTCTTACACCAAATCAATTCTACAAAAACCAGGAAAAGACAGTCCAGCCCCCCTAGATGGTGTAAAGCAAAGTACGCTGAATCTTCTGCCCGTGTGAGGACGACCCAGTGGACAGGGTCAGAGGACAAAGAATAAAAAATGCCCCCCTTTGGATTGTAAGCTCTACCAGCAGGGCCCTCCTATTCCTTCTTTATTGAATTGTATTTTTAGTGCATTTTTCTCCCCTCTTTTTTCTTAGGGTCAACTCACACCACATGCGGTACAGTGCGTTTTTTCTCTGCATCAAAAACGCATTGATAGTAGGTTATATGGTTTTCAATGGCACCGCAAGTGGTGTGAACTGGCCCTAAGTGTGCTCCTAGGGAGTGCTTTCTAACTGCAGGGGAGGTGCTTAACTGGAGGAACTGCTTAGCAGAAACACAAGATCTCCATCTTGCCCTTTGACAGACCGCTGTTCTTCCTCTCCTGTGAACGATCGGCGGGTCCCAGTGGACATCACGTCCACCGGAGCCACTGATTGGCTACAGCGGGAGCAGGTTGCCGGTGGTGCGTGATCCACACCCTGCGCACGAAGTCACGTACAGGTACACGATTTGGCGCAGGAGCGCCGCCCTGCCGCAGTACATCTGCGTGGGGTGCTCCATTAATGTAATGGTAATGTACAGGGAGGAGTTAGACTCTTCTTAGGCCTGGATCACACCAGGTGTGGGAATGCATGAGATTGCATCTTTTCCCACACCACGCTCAAAAACAAAAAACAAAATGCGCTGTCTTCTGCAGATGCCTGGGGGTGCCATTAATCCCTAATAGTCACCCGACTCATCTGGTAAACATGCATGTGTTTGCAGCCTGGAAAAATGCAGGGTACCGCAGTACTGTGTGGTTTGGTGAAGCGAGATTTTAGGAATCGTGTCTGCGCTATTTTTGCCCATTTTAGGCCCATTGAAAATAGTGGGCTGAGCTAAGAGCGCCGTTCGTCAATGCGCATGCCTGGATGCAGCTTCTGGTGTAAGGGAGCCCCTATTTTATTGTTCCTTTGTTCCCTTTTTTGTTTTCCTGAATTAGGGAGCTGGGGGAGGGGGGTGCACTTTTGCATCCTCACCCTCGTTGCCAGTGGGCCTTTTCCCAAGACTGGCCATAGAGCTTGGCAAAAAAGTGCAGCAATCTAACCGCAATATGTGAACATAAGGGTGGTCCCAGCGGCGGTTTTGCCAGGGCCGGACTGGCCTACCGGCCCTGGGCAGCTTTAATGGCCGGCGCAGCCACAGCGCCGCTTTAATGGCTGGCGCAGCCGCATCGCCGCTTTAAACATTGGACTGTGACAGTCCGTCCGTTCGTCCGATATTACCCGCGTCAGCCGCTGTGAGCGGCATTACGTCACCGCGCCGACGGTCACGGGGGCGGGGAGGCTCAGCGGCTGGGAAATGACTGGTGGCTGAGTGAGTGGAGGGAGGCTGCGACTGCCGACTGGTGATGATGACTCACGGGCGCGCCGAAGCCGATGATGATCCCTCCCTCCACACTGATGACGTGCAATGCGGCCGCCACTGTCCAGTCCCGACACAACAACAAACAACACGTGACAACATGACAGACACGCGCCGCGCCAGCCATGTGATCAAACTCATGATGATGAGGTGAGCAGCCTGCTTGACTTAGGTCAGAGAGTCAGACACACAGACAGTGGCAGAGAGTGCACCGCAGCCCTGCATTCTCATGCACCATGCCCGCAGCCCCGCATTCTCATGCACCATGCCCGCAGCCCCGCATTCTCCTGTACCATGCCCGCAGCCCCGCATTCTCCTGTACCATGCCCGCAGCCCTGCATTCTCCTGTACCATGCCCGCAGCACTGCATTCTTCTGTACCATGCCCGCAGCACTGCATTCTCCTGTACCATGCCCGAAGCCCTGCATTCTTCTGTACCATGCCCGCAGCACTGCATTCTCCTGTACCATGCCCGCAGCCCTGCATTCTCCTGTACCATGCCCGAAGCCCTGCATTCTTCTGTACCATGCCCGCAGCACTGCATTCTCCTGTACCATGCCCGCAGCCCTGCATTCTCCTGTACCATGCCTGCAGCACTGCATTCTCCTGTACCATGCCCGAAGCCCTGCATTCTTCTGTACCATGCCCGCAGCCCTGCATTCTCCTGTACCATGCCTACAGCCCCGCATTCTCCTGTACCATGCCCGCAGCCCTGCATTCTCCTGTACCATGCCCGCAGCACTGCATTCTCCTGTACCATGCCCGCAGCACTGCATTCTCCTGTACCATGCCCGCAGCCCTGCATTCTCCTGTACCATGCCCGCAGCCCCGCATTCTCCTGTACCATGCCCGCAGCCCTGCATTCTTCTGTACCATTCCCGCAGCACTGCATTCTCCTGTACCATGCCCGCAGCACTGCATTCTCCTGTACCATGCCCGCAGCCCTGCATTCTCCTGTACCATGCCCGCAGCACTGCATTCTCCTGTACCATGCCCGAAGCCCTGCATTCTTCTGTACCATGCCCGCAGCCCTGCATTCTCCTGTACCATGCCTACAGCCCCGCATTCTCCTGTACCATGCCCGCAGCCCTGCATTCTCCTGTACCATGCCCGCAGCACTGCATTCTCCTGTACCATGCCCGCAGCACTGCATTCTCCTGTACCATGCCCGCAGCCCTGCATTCTCCTGTACCATGCCCGCAGCCCCGCATTCTCCTGTACCATGCCCGCAGCCCTGCATTCTTCTGTACCATTCCCGCAGCACTGCATTCTCCTGTACCATGCCCGCAGCCCTGCAGGGCACTGTGGCACTATAGACAGTAGAAAGCCTGGTGAGCTCATCTGCCCAGTGTCTACTGCTCTGTCCTGCTCCTGCTGTCACTCCGTACACACTCACACTCCTCTGACTGCTTTCATAGTCCTATAGAATATGGGGGCCTCTTGGAGGGCGTGAATTTTTTATTTTTGGGGGGGGGGGGCAGCATTTCATTCTCGGACCCAGGCAGCACAATGTCCTGGGCCAGTCCTGGTAGGTGGCTCAGATTGCCGCTTGACACCCGCAATCGTTCCCCGCTGAGAGAGAAGAACGGTCAGCTGTTGTAAACACAGCTGACCGTTCTCCCTGGAATGATAATAGAGCACCTGTGATCCTCCTATATAGGATCACAGGTCTCTATGGTCATTCCACAAGCCACGCCCCCAAAAGTTAGAAACACGCCCCTAGGTACACATTTAACCCCTTGATCACCTATACTGTTAACCCCTTCCCTGCCAGTGTCATTATTACAAAAACAGTGCATATTTTTAGCACTGATTACTGTAGTAATGTCACTGGTCCCCCAAAAAGTGTCAAATATATCAGTTAGGGGTCCGATTTGTCCGCCGCAATGTCGAAGTCCCGCAAAAAATAGCAGATTGCCGCCATTACTAGTAAAAAAAAAAAAAAAAAACAATTAAAATGACATAAATCTTTCCTGTAGTTAGTAGACGCAAAATATTTCGCGCAAACCAATCAAAATACGCTAATTGCGATTTTTTTTTTTTTTTTTTTTACCAAAAATATGTAGCAGAAAACAAATTGGCCTGAAATGTTAAAAAATGAGGATGAGGGGTGTATGGGGGGGAATTATGGAGGATGAGGGGCGTATGGGGGGGGGGAAATTATGGAGGATGAGGGGCGTATGGGGGGGAGAATTATGGAGGATGAGGGGCGTATGGGGGGGGGGAATTATGGAGGATGAGGGGCGTATGGGGGGGAGAATTATGGAGGATGAGGGGCGTATGGGGGGGGGATTATGGAGGATGAGGGGCGTATGGGGGGGGGGGAATTATGGAGGATGAGGGGCGTTTGGGGGGGGGATTATGGAGGATGAGGGGCGTATAGGGGGGATTATAGAGGGTATTATAAAGGATGGGGGGGGGGAATTATAGTGGATGTGGGGTGTAGAGAATGCCAGGTACAGGACAGTGTCACTGTCTTTTCCTGAGCCACTGTTACTCACTTTACCACCTCTACCACAGCTGATGACAATGCCCGGTACTTTCTGGAATGATGGACCATGTGACAGGGCTTGGGTCTAGCGCCCAATCATATTGCCTGAGCCCTGTCACATGATCAGTGAAGTGGCTCTGCAGCTCCCCCCAGTGGCTGTGTTGGGGAGGGGAGTATCATTAGGGTGATGCTTTACACAGGGTTCGTACGGTCATGAAAAACCTGGAAAAGTTATGGAATTTTACAATGGCAATTTCCAAGCCTGGATACGTTTTGGAAAATACTTAAGCCCAGAAAGTTTTGGAAAAGTCATGGAAATTTGAGAGAAAGGCACCATTCAGTGTAGCAGATGTAAATCATTTTATTGATTTACAGCAGTGTCCGGTACACATAACGCTATATGCATGCCTTATTTGTATTGTGAGTAGTTTTTATAAGGGGAAGGGGAGTGTACTATATGTGATAAAATTATTTAAAACAATACTGCACTATCGGCACCCCTTATTTGTTTTCATTCCCCGCCTATATATTGGTCACATGATATGGCTGAGAACTGACAGATGTATATCCACTATCTATGTGAGTGCCATCTTGTGTGGGAGATTCCAGCCATTTACAGGAATAGAGGAGGAGGATTTTGAAGTGGAGAGGAGAGAAAAGCAGATTAATTTAAGCGCAGATTCCTGGTAGCATTCAGTGAGTGGCCATTGTCACGGGGAGAGCACAGACGGTGTAGTGGAGGTGTTTTGCAGTCCATTAGGAACTTTGAGCACCGGGAATTCTTGGCTTAACCGTTTATTGTGCAATGATTAACCCTAAAGGACACACAAACAAAGTTTATATACCGAGTATTGTATATTTGTATGGACAGATACTATCAAGATTTATGCACTGAAATTATCTTCTCAGGTTGCAATAAGAGATTTTGCAGTTTGTTTTGGGACTGTAAAGAGGAAGTAAACCCTCCTCTGACACTTTTACCTATAGGTAAGCCTATGATAAGGCTTACCTATAGGTACTGTAAATATCTCCTAAACATGCATCGTTTAGGAGATATTTACCTTACATGCAGCCAGTGACGTCACTGGCGCATGCGCTCTGAAGGAGCGGCCGCTGGTGCGTTCCTTCAGAGCCCCGTGCCGTGACCGTAGGCTCCCACGCGCATGCGCGGGAGTGACGTAATTGCGGTGCCGGCCAATCAGATGGCCAGATGCCGCGATCCCGGAAGACGGGCAACTGAACATGTCGCCCGTCATACAGGTAAGCGGGCGGCACGGCGGGGGCTCGTTCTAAGGTAAGTATTTCATAATGAGCTAGTATGCGATGCATACTAGCTCATTATGTGTTTCTCTTTCAGGTTGTGAAAAAAAAAAATGTTAAATGAGTTTACAACCTCTTTAAGCGCTGATGAATGTTATTAATACTGAGGTGTATCTTTGAGCACAATAGTGTTGATTACATTTTATTACATGTTTGAATTTGCACAGCGGCTGTTCAATTTTTGAAACAGTATTAATAGGTATTGTTTTTATTATTAATTTTGAGAGTTCATATTTGCGAAACATCTATTGGAATTTAAGCGCTGGGTGAGTGTTTGCCGGTTTTTCAGTCTAGCAACCACCTCACATGTATTCGATTATAGTTGGTTAAATTATATTATTATATTGGTTAAATTACAATAGTTAACTTTTGCGTGATCCGTCACGTGACGTTCTCTGCGTGGGGTAACCTTTTTTACAGTCTATGGGGGTAACGCAGTTTCAGCTACTGTACACTACAAAGCTTGTCATTTATTTTAGTAAAAATATGCTGGGTGTAACATGGATTTTCTTCTTATTTAACATGTATACATAGACATTTCATAAAACATTAGGTCATGAATATTTACTTGAAGTCATAAAAAAGTCATGGAATTTTATTGGTAAAAATGTGTATGAAGCCTGGCAATAGTAAACCAATAGATGGCGCTAAAGGTAGTACAGATTTATGACTGGCCCTGGCTGAAGTCCTAACAAACCTATAGATGGCGCTAAAGGGTCACAGATTTATTGTTGAACTGCAGCAGTAATAGAAAACCAATAGATGGCGCTGAAGGGAGCACAAATGTAATACTGACGGGCTGAAGTTATATTAAACCAATAGATGGCAATGAAGGGTCACGGATGTATTATTGAACTGCGGCATTATTAGCAAACCAATAGATGGCGCTAAAGGTACAGATTTATTGCTGACCAGCTTAAGTAATAAACTAATGGATTGCGCTAAAGGGTCACAGTTATTAACCTCCTGCAGTAATAAACCAATAGATGGCGCTAGAGGTAGTACAGATGTATTACTGACCGGTTGAATTCATAACAAACCAATAGATGGCGCCGAAGCATCACAGATTTATTACTGACCAGTTGAAGTCATAGCAACCGATGACTGAACACTTTTTTTTTTTTAACTGAGCTGAGCTTATTCTCTAGGGTCTCTGCTAAAAAGAAATATATATTCTTTGGGGGGTTTTAAGTCATTTTCTAGCCAAAAAATCCCTAAACTGATTTTAAATTGTCAGAAAAATGGCCGGCCCAGACCAAAATAAATTTTGAACTTAGGGAGGGGGTAGAATTGTAATATTTTCATCTATACATTCCAAACTCATTCTATAAATGACCGTCTTCCTGAGGAATAATGTCTGTGAAATGAAAATTTGATTTTAATAAGAATAAAGCATATTGTGTGAGGGCAAATCGCTGTATGGAAGTTAGCGGCCCAGCCAAAAAAACATACCCCGCCCACCAGCCAACCGGAAGCATTTTTGGAGCACAGACCCCGCCCACCAGCCAGTAAACAGTCTAGTATGGTCTTTGAAAACGGCTTGCTCCCAATATGCATCTCCTGATTTACAAACGGTGATTTGCCTTATTTTTTTGTATCTAATAATCAACTTTTTATTTCACAGACATTATTCCTCGATAGAAGCTTATTATACAATCACTTTGGGACGTATAGAAGAAAAAAAAAAAAAAAAAATGGTACCCTCTCCCTAAGTTGTCCATGTTTAATATCATAGGGTATAAATAGTGCTGAAAACCTTGTTTTTATTTGTGTTCTGTGTTAGGCAGAGCATAAAAAAAATATGGAACGCATTCACAACAAGTTTTTTTCTTACACCAAATCAATTCTACAAAAACCAGGAAAAGACAGTCCAGCCCCCCTAGATGGTGTAAAGCAAAGTACGCTGAATCTTCTGCCCGTGTGAGGACGACCCAGTGGACAGGGTCAGAGGACAAAGAATAAAAAATGCCCCCCTTTGGATTGTAAGCTCTACCAGCAGGGCCCTCCTATTCCTTCTTTATTGAATTGTATCTTTAGTGCATTTTTCTCCCCTCTTTTTTCTTAGGGTCAACTCACACCACATGCGGTACAGTGCGTTTTTTCTCTGCATCAAAAAAGCATGTAGGTAAAAATTAGTTTTAGCTCAGGGCTAAGCCTGTGCTATGAATCTGGGTCAGGGTTCAGTGACTCAGGGCTGGATGACTCATCCTAGCAGCTTCTCTGGCGCCTCCCCCCTGTTTTCTGGGACATTGGAAAATGTTCTAGACATAGTGGGTGGAGGTTAGGAGGAGCTACTTGGAATATTTATGAGGACCTCATTCAATCCCATATAAAAGGGATAGCAGGGGGCAGACCACCTCATAAATAGGTATGAGTCATGCGAGCAAGGGCAGTTGGGTGGAAGATGGATTGCTGAGGAGGCTGTCGGTGGCTCTTGAGGGTGCCCCCTAGTCTGGGGAAGATGACCACGGGTTTGGGCTCAGGTGCTGGAAGGAACCTGCCAAAACACATGGAGGAAGCCCTTCCTGGAGGCAGGGGAGCAAGGAGAGAGGACAGCAGGAGTAGGTCAGGGCATAGATCTCCTGAGAGTTACCTGGGTGGGCTGGTGAGTGTCAGTCTGAAGGACTGTGGGAGAAGTTAGCCTGGAGGGATTGAGAATGGGGCAGCTGCAGCCAGGTGGGTTGCAATGCCTGAAGAGGTGGTGCTGGGATCAGTAGTCACAGGAGTAACGCAAGCTGGATACTGAAATTCTACACAACCAAGGGGCATCGGGTTTCTGCCTGTAATAGGCCATTGCTTTTAATCTGACTGAGTGACTGTTAGATCATTACACAGTGATCCAGCTGGTTCTGCAAGCAAGTGTGTGCTGGAGGAAGAAGAGAAGCTGTATATGGACACTGTTGTAGTTTAAGTCAATTTGCATCCCATAACTTCCCATCCCTAGCTAAGTTATTACCCTCAATAAATAACAAAAACAACAAAGTCGTGGACTGTTCCCTGACTCAAGTGTGCCTGTGGAAATTGAGTGTGCCTGGCTGTGTAGGGTGGGGGATCCCAGTTTTCTTGGTGGCTCCTTAGGGGGTGAGCTACACACTGATTACATGGTGAGCCTACGATATCATAAATGCTAACGGCTATGTTCACCTTTTTTTTTCTAAATTCCAGCTTCTCTGTGTCCCAATATAACATTAATGTACCTCGTTTCAAGAAAAGAAAAAGATTTCTACCTGTCCTACAGGTTACCTGAGGCTACCTCAACCTCCAGTTTGTTGTATAAAAAACTCCATTACTTCCAGGATGACCCTCAGGTTGGGAAAAATGTTAAGACATAGGAAAGAGTTCACCAGCTGATCTCATTAACCCTGCATCTGCCCTCCTCCTACAGGAGATTGCACCCACCTATCCCCACTAAATACATAGCAATCGATTTTTTTCTACCTTAACTTCATCTTGGATAGGTTTTTTATATTTGGCAGAGTGTGCAGGAGCTGAGCAATCAGATAACAGCCTATGTGGTGCAGAGCTGTAATATTTAAAACAGGAGAAATGTGTCCCTAGATGTCTGTAAAGCTCACTATACACTATACAATCTGATTGTACAATCTCCTTTAGATCTACCATCAACTATGTCGTGTTAAGGGCCATGCACACTATAAGATTTTCTGAAGACTTTTTCCTTTAGACATACCAAAACCATATAATATGAGGTCAAACCTAAGCACTTTCAATTTGTATGCAATCTGGCAGGCCCTTGCATTACATAGAAAAGGTAAATCTGAAGGAAATCTAACCACAAAAGTTGGATAGTGTGTATCCAGCTTAAGGGCATACCTGATTGGATACAAAGTGATTGGCTAGATGGTATGTTCTCCTGTTACATCATTTTGGTAAATCTACAGGAGATCATTCAGAGATTCACAATAAAATTGTATAGTCTATAGCCACCTTCATACACCTAAAATTAGCTAGTTGTACTTTCAGACATTTGTTAATGGCACCCCAAACACAGAAGCAAACACACATTTTGCCACGTGAAAAAACAAGTGGCAAAAAAGATGCAGAAAAATGGGCAATAAAATAAATGTGCAAACCTCAACACACTAAAATGGGCTGCTCTATATGTGTTGTGGGAAAAATTAGCCAATAAATGCGTGCTGCCACTTACACTAAGTGTAAATGGCGCCTGAAAGTGAAATTGATGTGTTTACATAAGAACAATGAGGCTCCATGCACATCTGTGTATTTCCAAACACACAGCAAACCACATAGAAAACGCACGCTTTTCCACGTGCTTTGGAAACAGACTGCAAATGCACATCACACTTGTATTGCCATTATTTGTTAATGGCATCCCAAGCACAAGTAGCAGGCATACGTTTGGCAATGTTCAAATGCGCTGCAAATGCACCAAAAAGCAAGGTAAAAAAAGCTCCAAAAAAAAGTGCTGCGGTTTCTTTGGGGCATTTGTCGAACATAGGGCAGCCCATTCAAGTGAATGGGTTAGCCTATGTATGACAACCAAAACGCTCCAAAACACCCAAGAAAATCCACATGCGGGAACACGAGTTCCCGCTATGCAGAGATGTGAACGGGGCATGATAGATGAGTGTCTCAGTCGAATCCATCGTCCTGTGTACTTGTATAAAGTTGGTCATACAATATGCAATCTCATTGTACAATCTCTGTACAATTTTCTTTAGATTTATCAAAACTATTGTGAGGGATTAGCTCGGTGGTAGGCGTAGATGACCCCTTGGGGGGTGCGTTTTCCCAGAGAGATAGCCAACAATTGCTTGCAAACAACAGTCTGGTTTATTAATGGTGTTTTCTTCACCAGACTGCAGGCAGCAAAAACATCCAAAATAAAATAAAACAGAAAATAAATCCTTGCCTCTGTGGGCGGCTACCTTCTCACTCTGGAACCTACCTAAGAGTCTGTCTCCAACCTACTGTTGGGCAGACTTTCTTGTCCTACAGCGGACACTCAATAGTCCATTTATAATCTCTTCATACAGCACAAATGTCCATTGAACATGTCCTTAACTCATCACAATGAGAATGTCTCTTGGCTTGCCTCTTCACATGGCAAACATTCCTTTATTTCTTTCACATAGAAATAGTTTGTTTTCTCACCTTTGAGACATCTTCACACTTGGTTACCCTCCTTAGCGCACATCACTTCAGGGGGTCTTCTACCATGCTCACCAGCTTGTCGGGAGGCACACATCTGACTGTCCTCCTTCTCCCAGCCCACATGGCTTCAGGAGACAGCTTCCGGAGGCAGCAGTCCTTCTCCCATGCCCACACGGCGTCGGGAGGCACACGTATGTCTGCCTTCCTCTCCCAGCCCACACGGCGACAGGAGGCAGCAATCCATTAGACTTCCTTTGGACAAATTATAGAGGCCTTCATTTCCTCATTTTGAACAGCTGAAGGCCTTTCAACTTCCTTAGACAGTTCTGGCTACCTCTGCAACCGACACCCTATAGTAATTAGTGATTTGTCTAATCCAGGTGGAAGTGTAGCTCCTGTCTGTGACTACATTCACAGATTTACCTGACTTCCTGTCACACTATGGAATAGAAGGACCCACCTGAACAATTTATTCAATTTGTATCAAATCAGACAGACTCTTGTACTATATAGCTGAGGGTCTAAGATCTAAGTTACATTGTACAATCAGATTGTGCAGGAAGTGGGTAGAAATAAAACAAGAGGGTGGTATAGTAATGAGGGAGGAGTGGTCCGGAGTGGTGAACACGCCCTATCACGCCCTCTTTCTGGATGTCTCATGATCAACAGGAAGTGATGGTATAAGAAAGTATTTTTAACTACTTCCTGCCTCCCCGCAGTAGTTGTTTTTTTTTTTTTTAAAGATTTGTTTATTGAGTTTAAAGACAGACAAGCATACAGCAAATACAACAAACTTGCCCAGATCAGTGCACAAAAAAAAAAAAACGATGTACTCAAGCAAGCATTAAAGAGGTTGAAAACCTCAGAATTAAAAAAAAAAAAACCAAACACCTGAAAGACAAACACATAATGAGCTAGTATGCATCGCATACTAGCTCGATATGAAATACTTACCTTAGAACGAAGCCCCGCAGTGCCGACCGCTCACATCTTTCACGGGTGACATTTTTGGTCGCTCTACGGCCATCTGATTGGCTGGAGCCGCGATGACATCACTCCCACGCATGGGCGCGGGAGCCGATGTTCACGGCACAGTGCTCTGAAGGAACGGCCCGAGCGGCCGTTCCTTCAGAGCGCATGCGCCAGTGATGTCACTGGCTGCATGCAAGCTAAATATCTCCTAAAAGGTGCATGCACGGTGGGAGATATTTACAGTACCTATAGGTTAGGTAAGTCTTATCATTGGCTTACCTATAGGTACAAATTGCAGAGGAGGGTTTACTTCCTCTTTAAACAATAAACAATATTCAATTATCATCACACAGGTCTCTTGTAATTATAAAATGAGTGGTCACAAGGAATTATACAGGCAGCAAAGTTTTGAGTTAGGTGGATATTAGTCAAAATGAATAGGGTGTATTGCACAACCAAAGAGTAAGATAGCTATCACAATGATATGATATTGGAGTAAGAGTTAGAGGGCTAGCTATCCTGAAGTGGGTTACTGAGTTCACCTACCTGGGAGTCAGGGTGTCGGCTAGGGTGGCGGACTACCTTGCTCTTAATCTTCTCCCATTGCTGGATGTCTTTAAGTGTAGGGCGGAAGTGTGGCGAGACCCAGGGCCGGACTGAGCATCGGGCACAGCGGGCATATGCCCGGTGAGCCGCCGAGGCCGGGCGTATTATAATGGAAATGGAAGACAAGAGACAGTGTCACAGTGACAAGTGTCCGGCCGTTGCTTGCCTCTCCGCGGCCGATTCCGCGGAGCCTGAGGGCCGCGGCAGCCGCATTACCGCAATCTGGCCGCCCTCCACTGTCCCCGACCCCGCATTACGGCAATCTGGCCGCCCGCTATCCCCGACTCCAGTCCCCACTCCTTGCTAACTTAGCTCAGCTGGCCTGGCAGCCGGCTCCGCAGCGGCATCCAGGCTGCAGCGTAGCTCAGGAGGGGGTGGAGTCGGTGGGTGGACCGTGTGACCGTCATGTGACTAAGGCCGGGGGTGGAGCTAGAGGCCGGCGGGGACCCCATGCTGCCTTGTCACAGGAAGAAGCGGGAAGTGACCGGCGCCGCACACCGCAGACAGACACTGACAGTGTGTCTGAGTGAGTCTCAGTCTGAGAGTGAGAGACAGTGACTGTGGTCGGAGTCGTCAGAGAGTGTCAACTTGCAAGTCTAGTGCCTGCCTGCCCTGGAGGAGCTGCATTAACACCAGCACTGCACCACCCACGACCAGGACAGGAGCCAAGGCCTCAACAGGTAAGGAAAGAATGGCAGCAGGCCAGCCCAGCAGCACAATTTACAACACCACAGACCACACACCACTGTCACACTCACCGCTGGGATTTGTGGTTCTGGGTGGCCTTCGGCAGAGCAGGGTTCTGGTCTGGAACTTCTGGCTTAGCAGCAGGCAGGCCACAGGTGTAAAAAACAGCTACACACTGTCACAGCACTGCTAGAAAACATGTGCCATGCCAGTTTGCTTGTTACATGTGATGTGACAGCCAGGTGCACATTTTCAAGTTGAAAATGTGCACCTGGCTGTCACATCACATGTAACAAGCAAACTGGCATGCCGCATGGCACATATTTTCTAGCAGCAGTGACGGTGAGTGTGTAGCTGTTTTCAAAACAGCTACACACTAAGGGCTCTTTCACACGGTCCGTCTCCGTAGGCGGATCCGTGTTGCTCAGCGGGGATCGATCCGCGATCCCCACTGAGCCAGCGGATGAAAGCTCCGTCTCCGCTTGCAGAGCGGAGAGGGAGGTGTCTCAGTCCCCGCTGCCCTCTATGGGGGATTGGATGAGAGCGGACCGCCTGTCCGCTCTCATCCGATCCGATCCGATTACTGAACAGATGGAAAAATAGGGTTTCCATCCGTCCAGATTTCACGGACAGGATCGGATACAGATGGCAGCAGGTGTCAGCAGAGGTGTCTCCGCTGACATCCACTGCCCCATAGAGCTGCATGGAGGATTCGATCAGATCCGCCTAAAAAACTGACAGGCGGATCTGATTGGACCGCCCATGTGAAAGAGCCCTTACTGCTAGAACATGTGCCATGTAAGGAAAGGGCACAAAAACAAACACAACACTGCTGGGATTTGTGGTTCTGCCTCCGGCAGAGCATTGCTCACTTCTGGCTTAGCAGCAGGCAGGCGTAAAAAACAGAAAACAGCTACACAACTTGGAAATGTGCACCTGGCTGTCACATCACATGTAACAAGCAAACTGGCATGGCACATGTTTTCTAGCACTAGTGACAGAGTGTAGCTGTTTTCCGTTTTTTATGCCTGCGGTCTGCCTGCTGCTAAGCCAGAAGTGAGCAATGCTCTGCCAGATGCCAGAACCACAAATCCCAGCAGTGTTGTGTTTGTTTTTGTGCCCTTTCCTTACATGGCACATGTTTGCTGGCAGTGACAGTGTGTAGCTGTTTTGAAAACAGCTACACACACACTGTCACTACTAGAAAACATGTGCCATGCGGCATGCCAGTTTGCTTGTTACATATGATGTGACAGCCAGGTGCACATTTTCAACTAGAAAATCTGCACCTGGCTGGCACTTTACATGTAACAAGCAAACTGGCATGCCGCATGGCACATGTTTTCTAGCAGTGACTGATCTGAGGTGTAACAGTGCAGGAATTGGGGTGATCTGAGGTGGGAAAGTGCAGGAATTGGGGTGATCTGAGGTGTGATAGTGCAGGAATTGGGGTGATCTGAGGTGAGAGTGCAGGAATTGGGGTGATCTGAGGTGAGAAAGTGCAGGAATTGGGGTGATCTGAGGTGTGAAAGTGCAGGAATTGGGGTGATCTGAGGTGTGAGTGCAGGAATTGGGGTGATCTGAGGTGTGATAGTGCAGGAATTGGGGTGATCTGAGGTGAGAGTGCAGGAATTGGGGTGATCTGAGGTGAGAAAGTGCAGGAATTGGGGTGATCTGAGGTGAGAAAGTGCAGGAATTGGGGTGATCTGAGGTGAGAGTGCAGGAATTGGGGTGATCTGAGGTGTGAAGGTGCAGGAATTGGGGCTGATCTGAGGTGTGAAAGTGCAGGAATTGGGGTGATCTGAGGTGTGATAGTGCAAGAATTGGGGTGATCTGAGGTGTGAAGGTGCAGGAATTGGGGTGATCTGAGGTGTGATAGTGCAGGAATTGGGGTGATCTGAGGTGTGATAGTGCAGGAATTGGGGCTGATCTGAGGTGTGAAGGTGCAGGAATTGGGGTGATCTGAGGTGTGAAGGTGCAGGAATTGGGGTGATCTGAGGTGTGAAGGTGCAGGAATCGGGGGTGATCTGAGGTGTGAAGGTGTAGGAATCGGGGGTGATCTGAGGTGTGAAGGTGCAGGAATTGGGGTGATCTGAGGTGTGAAGGTGCAGGAATTGGGGCTGATCTGAGGTGTGATAGTGCAGGAATTGGGGTGATCTGAGGTGTGATAGTGCAGGAATTGGGGTGATCTGAGGTGTGAAGGTGCAGGAATTGGGGTGATCTGAGGTGTGAAGGTGCAGGAATTGGGGTGATCTGAGGTGTGAAGGTGCAGGAATTGGGGCTGATCTGAGGTGTGATAGTGCAGGAATTGGGGTGATCTGAGGTGTGAAGGTGCAGGAATTGGGGTGATCTCAGGTGTGAAGGTGCAGGAATCGGGGGTGATCTGAGGTGTGATAGTGCAGGAATTGGGGTGATCTGAGGTGTGAAGGTGCAGGAATTGGGGTGATCTGAGGTGTGAAGGTGCAGGAATTGGGGTGATCTGAGGTGTGAAGGTGCAGGAATCGGGGGTGATCTGAGGTGTGATAGTGCAGGAATTGGGGTGATCTGAGGTGTGAAGGTGTAGGAATTGGGGTGATCTGAGGTGTGAAGGTGCAGGAATTGGGGCTGATCTGAGGTGTGATAGTGCAGGAATTGGGGTGATCTGAGGTGTGATAGTGCAGGAATTGGGGTGATCTGAGTTGTGAAGGTGCAGGAATTGGGGTGATCTGAGGTGTGAAGGTGCAGGAATTGGGGTGATCTGAGGTGTGAAGGTGCAGGAATTGGGGTGATCTGAGGTGTGAAGGTGCAGGAATTGGGGCTGATCTGAGGTGTGATAGTGCAGGAATTGGGGTGATCTGAGGTGTGATAGTGCAGGAATTGGGGTGATCTGAGGTGTGAAGGTGCAGGAATTGGGGTGATCTGAGGTGTGAAGGTGCAGGAATCGGGGTGATCTGAGGTGTGAAGGTGCAGGAATCGGGGGTGATCTGAGGTGTGAAGGTGCAGGAATTAGGGTGATCTGAGGTGTGATAGTGCAGGAATTGGGGTGATCTGAGGTCTGAAGGTGCAGGAATTGGGGCTGATGTGAGGTGTGAAGGTGCAGGAATTGGGGTGATCTGAGGGGTGAAGGTGCAGGAATTGGGGTGATCTGAGGTGTGAAGGTGCAGGAATTGGGGTGATCTGATTTGTGAAGGTGCAAAGCTCACTTGATTTCTTACTATTATTCAAGCGGTTTACAGCAGTTACTTTATATGAAGTTGAGTTGTTTTTTATGTATCTGGCACTCCCAATTTCTTTGAAAACATTTTTCGGCACACTGTGCCCAAAAAGGTTGTCTACCCCTTGATTAGAGTAACCCTCATCTTGTGCTGCTTCATACTATTTTTAGGATTCAACCATCAAAACAGGATTTAAAGTAAGACAAAAAAAACAGCATCATATGGCAGCTCTGATCTAAATTGGACCCAGTCTGTCAGATTAAACTAAAAAAAGGTACCGTAATCGAATCCACACATCCTGGAACATTTAAATCCTGTCATCAACCATCCCGACGAACGTCACGCCCCAGCCACGCCCCCGTCACGCCCCCCTCCTGGGCTGCTCAGTCCAAAATGCCCGGGCCTATTTTTTGTCCCAGTCCGGGCCTGGTTGGTTGCAACAATATTGGAATGCAGCTTGAGTTATTTGCATCTTGGAAATGGTAACTTCACCCAGGCCCACAGCAATCATTTGCGGCTATGAATATTAAACTAGATGATGGGAGGAAGGAATCCAATAGGGGACCTTCTAGTTATTGGATACATAGGGGTTGATTTACTAAGGGAAAATAGACTGTGCACTTTTCAAAGTGCAGTTGCATTCTGCAAGTGCAGTTTCTCTAGAGCTTAGTAAAGTAACAGAAGCTCTGCTAACTTCCACCATCCAATCATGTGCAAGCCAAAAATTTATTTTTATTTTTTAGTGTCCTTGCATGTGATTGAGTATTCCTTGCAAAGTAGAGCTTTACCTAATTTACTAAGCTTTGAAGCAACTGCACTTGCAGAGTTCAACTGCACTTTGCAAAGTGCACAGTCTATTTGCCTTTGGTAAATTAACCCCATAGTGTCTGGTACCACATCCTTAACAAGTTATATATACAGAGAAAAACCTAACTATAAAACAGAGGACTTTTAAGGTACCATGTGTTTGCAGAAAAGGTCAATATTTTATTCTACAAATATTTAAAAACATATATGACATTTAAGAAAATAACAATATTGCATGTGAACATTGCAAGTACATGAGATACTATTATATATCATCACTCATCATCCCTGTCAAACTTCAGTGATGGAATGCTTGCTGTGACTTTGACATGTTTCATGGGTCCATGCCAGGTTCATCAGAAGGATAGCAACAGTCAAGCTTTATAATAGTAAAAAATGCAATCATCAAGACAACAGTACAATGAAAAATATCCGATACAGGATTGTCCTCCCTTTTAACCGCTTGCCGACCGTCGCAAGTAAATTTACTGCGGCGGTCAGCCCCTCACAGGCAAAGTGACGTTAATTAACGTCACTAGCCTGGGAGGGTCTGGGGAGTGAGCGCGCGCCGCCGGAGGCGCGCTCCCGCGTGGTCACGGACCCCCCCGCGCGTGTGATGTCCGCCGGTCACTCGGCGATCGTCGGGGGAGAGGGAGAAAGTCAGGCGGCTCGTGTAAACAAGCTGCCTGTCATTCTCCTCTGTGTAAAAACACTGATCACACGGTTCTACTATGTAGAACCGTTGATCAGTGTCCTTACACCTCAAGTCACAGCCAAGTAAGAATCACGCCCCTAGGGACACACACAGCCCCTCCCTCTCAAATAAAGTTAACCCCTTCGCTACCAGTGTATTTTTACAGTAACAGTGCATATTTATAGCACTGATTACTGTAGAAATGTCACTGGTAACCCCAAAAGTGTCAAAAATGTCAGTCAAGGGTCCGATCTGTCCGCCCCAATGTCACAGTACCGCAAATAAAATCGCAGATCGCCGCCATTACGCGTTAAAAAAAAAAAACAACAAAAATGACAAAAATCTTTCCCTTTGTTAGTAAACGCGATAACTTTTGCGCAAACCAATAAAAATACGCTTTTTGCGATTTTTTTTTTACCAAACATATGTAGCATAAAACAAATTGGCCGAAAATGTTAAAAAATTTTGATTTTTACATTTTTTTTTTGGGGAATTTCATATAAAAAAAATGTGAAAAATATTGTTATTTTTGCAAAATTTACGCTATTTTTTGTTTATAGCGCAAAAAGTAAAAAGCGCACAGGTGATCAAATACCACCAAAAGAAAGCTCTGTTTGTGGGAAAAAAAGGACATCAAATTTGTTTAGGTACAGCGTCGCACGACCGCGCAATTGTCCGTTAAAGTCACGCAGTGCCGAATCGCAAAATACCCCCTGGTCGTTTAGCAGCCAAATCCTCCGGGGCTTAAGTGGTTAAGGAGCAGATAATGGTACATACCTGTACTTTGCATATAAACCAATCATGAACAGAGTGATACACACAACCACCAATTGTAAGCTTCCTGGAACAGATAGGTCAGCTCCTCTAAGGTTAGGCTTTTCCAGGACTTCTTGTTATTCTTTTCTGTAAAGATCGTTCTTTATGACTTTGGCTGCATGTCTAGGGTCATTGTCCTGTTGTCGAATAAATTTAGTACCGCGCAGGTGGTATTGCCTGACAGATAAGTATATGTCTGTACTTTTCAGAACTGACAAGACTACGAATTCAGATCAAATCCCCAACTGTGATTTCCCATATGCAAAATTTCCCATGTGCGGTAATGTAGCACCAAGCCTTGAAGGAACCTCCACCATGCTCTACTGCCTGTAGACACTCATCCTTGTACTGCTTTCCAGGCCATCGGCAAACAAATTGCCTTCTGTCTCAGTCAAATATGTCAAATTTGGACTCATCTGTCCAGACCGCCTTTATTCTGTACACTATATCTTCTGTGTATGTGCATAGGTAAGTCACTTGGTCTTGTTTCCAGTCTTCCATCAAGACCACTTCTGTCCAGACTTCTTCGGACTGTAGATAAGTGTACCAGGGGACCCACAGGTTTCTGACAAGTCTGAGGTAATAGTGTCACTGGACATTTTCCAAAGGTAAATAAGCATGATGTTTTTTTTATTTTTTTTTATTTATCACTTAATGAGTACTTTGCATAAATGATGCATCTGATCATCCATGGGTTTTTTTTTTTTTTTAATCTTTTTTTTTTCCTCACTTAATAAATATATTGCATATTAGATGCATCTGATCACTCGTGTTTTTTTTTTTTTTGTGATATCACTTAAGCTATTACTACACAATTGAAGTTTTGGAACACATGTGGATTTTTTTATTTTTTTTGCGTGTTTTAGGGGTAACACTATTTATGATAACATTGCACAATTGTTGTATTGGAGCACGTGTGAAAATCCCTGATATTTTTTCATTCACCTATGTGTAATTTACAAGCTGGAGAACAGGGGATGTGTATTGTATTTTTGTTTTGTTTGTATATATATTTTATGTATTATTGTGTTGAAAAATTAATAAAAATTTAAATAAAAAAAAAAAAAAATAGTCAGGTGATAATACATAGTCTGCAGTAATCCTTGGCCAACCACTGCATGGTTGCTGCTGTACTCAGCTTAGTCATGTGAAGAAGGCAATAAGGCAATATGCCTAGCTGAAACTCCTGGAAAAAGCCCACACAAATATAGGAAGAACATACAAACTCTATGTAAATCGAATGCCAAGTGGGATTTACATGCTAGGAATAGAGATGTATGAAATTATTTTGAAGAAATTAATTTAGCTGTTGACAAGATTTTGCCAAAGCTATACCTCTCAATTTCGCTCATTGAGCTGCTTAGACAAAATTACTTAAAAATAAAAAAATCTATTTTTCTTTGTTTAGAGGGTGTGTTGTTTTTGTTGGGGGATTTAGAGTAGAGTAGTTTAGTTTATTTAATTTAGTCTTTTTTGTATTTGTGTTTTTTTTTTTCTTTTATCTTATTTTGTATGTACAGTATGTATACTGTATGTGTATGAGAGAGATGCCTAATATGTTTTGTGCGGTCAATGTCTATTTTCATTAGGTTTTCTATTATTTTGTATACATATACAATGAGTGTGCATTTAGCTTCCTTTTTGTCTATCCAATGCAGACTGTTTAAAGAAAGCGCCCCAGCAACCACTCACTCAGATCCTGATGACGAAAAGTTGAACCTATTGCCCTTAAAAATTTGTATTTGTGCATTTTATGAAATGCAGAGGAAATTTGTGAAAAAGATTGCGATAAACTCCCAGCTCTTCCCATCCTGCCATCTTCTACATCGCTTTCAGTCTGTCATGAGACCGAGGTGAACCATACCAGATAGCAAGCAATTGTGCTGAAAGTTTGAAGATGACTTGCTAAGCTATTGCTAGACTTGCCAGGCTTCATAAGTTTTTTGCACATTTGCAAGTCCGCATTGAATGACTCCAGATCAACTTCTTCTGCAAACATTCTGCAAGTCTGCTGCAAGTTCTGGTTCAGTTATTTTGTGCAATAGTCATCCCACCACAGGGGTCACTGTGGATGAACTTTCATGCTGTAAACCTGCAGAGCTCTTGCTGTAGACTCACCACTGCAACTTTGCTCTTTCTAGAGACTTGCCATTCAAATTTGCTACGAATTGGAAAAGTGACAACTAGAACTTGTGCTTCAAGGGCTCTGCTAGTGTAGCAAGTTAACAACAGTGCCACAAATTTGTGGCAAGTTATCCTTGCTATCTGGGATGGGACCATGGAGACACGAGCAGGAATATGTCAGTGTAAAACCATGAAAAATGATCAGGTAGCTTCCCAGCCACCCTAAATATTTCTATCTGCTTACTTTGAAATTTAATAAATAAAAAATCAAAAACAAGCTCACGGCTTTAACAGCCACAATACTTGGCTCAAGCCTTGGTGTTTTGGTGCGCCTCCACTATCCCACTGTACAACGAGATGCCTCAACAGTGCAAAGTCCAGTGCTCCCCTTGGAACGCAGAGAGAGAGGACATACCAAAGGTCCAAAGTCTGGGCTTGGTGGATAATTCTTTGCATGCAGTTGACAGCAGAGCCTTACCCTAAGGTACATTAGTGTCTTATTTTCTTCTGTACTGACATACAAGAGCATTCATGGGTCTCCATGATGAAGCAGCCTACTGGAAGTGGTCGCAGTGACCAGCTAGCAAACATGGAGACCAGGATAACTGAGAGGACATCAAACAAAGCGCATACTGCTTTAGGTGGAATTAACATATGCTCTGATCACTGCTCTGTCATTCATTCCAAGCCTAGAGTGCCCACTCAGCTTGTAGGCAGGGGCAGTCTGCTTTATCTACGACAGGTGGAACTCTCTGCGGTGGCACCATTGTTGGAGAGGAAGTCACGAGGAACAGTGTTCATCTATGGTTTACTGGGTCACTGTGTGAGCTATCCTATCCTGCCGCTCCATGTGACTCTGGTGGCCATCTTAGGATAGGCAGCTTTGGCATGCATTTGCAAGTGGGCAGTGTAGGGAAAGATACCCTGCCTGTAAGGGACAGGGTTAGCGGTAGGCAGAGGTTTCTGGCGAGGAAGGAAAGCGTAGGGTCTGCTACTCTTCTGGACATCTCCTGGATTAGGCACAAAATGGCCAGTCCTCATTCAGCTCTTTACCGGCACTGTGAGTCCGGTTGAGCATCTTTCCATTCTCTTTGCTGAAACCGTGGGCACACCCAGTTGGGCGGTCCTCCCTCTGGACTTTGTTGGGAACTGCTACTGCATTACTTCAATACAAATTCTCTATTGCACCCGACTGTGTAAGTTATTGCTGCCACACCACCCCCCACCTACCTACAAGCTTGTCAGCCATCAATCATCCTGGATAAAGGTCTGGGACAGTCCCTGGCAATAATTACGCACTTAAAATTTGACATGCTGGTTGTTCCCAAGTTGATCCATCGATTAACTTGGGAACAACCAGCGTGTTGGACTTTTCTATTTTAGTTTCTATTCTATTTTATTCTATTTTGTTTTATTCTATTCTATTGTTTTCTATTCCTTTATATTCTATTCTAAACTATTCTTTTCTGTTTTAATCTACTCTGTTTTATTCAATTTTATTCCACGCTATTCTGTTTTTTTCTATTATATTCTGTTTTATGCTATTCTATTTTTTTCTAATGTTTTATTTCCATTTCAATTCAATCCTTTTTATTTTCTATTCTACTAGGTTATATGCTATTATATTCTATTCTATTCTTTTCTTTTATTTTCTTTTCTTTTCTTTTCTTTTCTTTTCTATTCTATTCTATTCTATTCTAAAAAGCAGCCTAAGTAGGAACCATAATCTTATTCCACTTTTTCACCATACTGTATTTTTTGCAATATGTTTCCAGATAATTTGTTTCATTATTATTTATTTCAGGTTTGTTGAAATGTATTACTAAAATTATTTGGAAATGAGTGTACATCCAAATCATGAAAATACAATCCCATCCACACAATCCTATACCAGCAGTTGATCCAGAGGAAGGCGAAAAAACTGCAGCAAAGCATGATCCAATTTGCTACATTGTATCTGTTTTCAGAACTGAAGAAACTCATGGGTTGATTTACTAAAGGCAAATAGACTGCACACTTTGCAAAGTGCAGTTACATTTTGCAAGGGCAGTTGCTCCAGAGCTTAGTAAATGAGCAGAAACTCTGCTGACTTCCATCATCCAATCATGTGCAAGAAAAAATGCAGTTTTTATTTTCCTTGCATTTGATTGGGTATTTTTTGTAATATGAGGCTTTACCTCATTTACTAAGACCTGGAGCAACTGCACTTTGCAAAGCGCACAGCCTATTTGCCTTTAGTAAATTAACTCCTATGAATTCTGACCAAATCCCCATCTCCATGTGCAATACATGTCGCACCAAGCCTTAAAGGGACACCACCATGCTCGGGTTCAATTGAGAATCTGTACAATCAGCCTGCCCATAGTTGGATTGTCTGCCGATAGCTGGATCTATCTATGGCCAGCTTAATAAACACGTTATTTTCTTCAGTAGACTGAGAAACGTTTTGAACCTCTGAAACTGAATTTCTATTGTTGTCTGCATCCCCATTTGGAGACATACTTTATATACAGGCCTGGCTCTTGGCCATCAATGGGTTAATAGCGGTTAGTAATGTCAATAAAGATTTGCCAGACGGCTGCGTGGAAATTCTGCACATGGATCATGGGTTGTATTATTTGTACAGTATACAGAGAAAATACTTTCAGCTTGTCTTTTGACTGTGTAAATTGTTCAACAGAAAAGATGACACGTCTGATATGTATTTATGGCCTGACTCCTGTATAGTCTGACTGTAAAGCACATGCAATACCGAAAACAATTATGTAATATATTGCAGCTTCTTTTCAAGCTTTATTTTCACTTAGCAATCCTACAGATAATATGCTCCCTGACCTAGAGCAACAACGCTAATGATAATAGTCAGCACAGGCGCAGAGCACAGGAGGCTGTCAGTTCACAAGATTTCTCGCAGGATCAACATGTATTTTTATACATTGGGCACAAATTGTGGAAATGTAAACACATGTAGTTAACTACCAATTGTGACAAACTCACTCGGGACACAGGGGCTTTTGGAGAGGACTGCAGGCTAGGCTCTTGCCTACTGACTATGGACCCTGGCTTCTAAGGGAACACTGCTCTTTGTGGGGTGTATGCTGGGGGGGACCCTTGGAGTAATGTTACTTTGGATTCAAGTCCACATCTCCCCAAGACACACAGACTCTGGGACTCTAGGCCTAGGATCCATGTTAAAGGTCTAGCTGCCTATTGCCAATAGGTGACTGTTCAGCACAGTCAGACTCATCACAGATGCTAATGTCATCAGCTCAACCACCTGTCTTCCATACATTTTTGATTGTGCTGATTAACTCACCTATTGTCTACTGTGGAGATCTGTTTACACTTATAATAATATTTACTTCAGGAGCTCGATGACGGCAAGTCTGCTAGGTAATTAGCTCAAGTTAATCAAATCACTGTCATCTATTAGTTGCTAGAGGGAAAGTAGAATACTGTTTGTGTTGGTTGTTACTTAGATATGTTAATTATATTTTTGTACACAATTTCATCTACATATGATAATGTAGTCAGGCACCTGACCTGGTGGGGTATATATTCGTTGTGAGTTTGTTCGAAAAAAATGTTCCAGGTCTTATACAAGCTATTTTTGGCTATTTTTGGATGGGGGCGGCTAGAATATCTGACATCTATGTTCAAGAATAGAGGAAGCCGTATATGATGGAAGCACACAAGCACACAGTGGGTCGCGGTTCCGTTAAATTAATGCTGTCTAAGAATCAGTGCAAAATCTCTACTCCATTTGCTGTAACCTGAGATTCACTATATTGTCAAAAGTATTGGGACATCTGCCTTTAAACGCACATGAACTTAAACCACTTGCTGACCGTGTCATAGCAGAATGATGGCTACAGCGCGGTCGGCTTTTTCTGGGAGGGCATACAATGAGGTTCTCACAGAATAGCGCTTCCTGCATGCCCCCCAGGGCACACACACGGAAGTGTCTATGCTTTCCGGGTCCAGTGGACCCGGCGCATCACAGATTGTGGTAAAGGACCAATGACAGCGGTCTTTTACCACATGATCGCTCCGTTCAATGATGGGGCAATGTCCGGTTCAGTTCTCTCCTCACATGCTGTACATAGTGATTCGTACAGCGTGTGAAGAGAGAGACTGCAGCACCACTCGCACCTGCCTCCTCCATGCCTCAATCATAACTCAATCATGCCTCAATCATTCCTAAATTATACCTCAGTCATGCCTAAATAATGCCCATCTGTGCCTCAATCATGCCCATCCATGTCTCAATCATGCCCTTCCATGCCTCAATCATGCCCATTCGTGCCTCAATCATGTTCATCCGTTCCTCAATCATGCCACATCAGTGCTCATCTGTGCCACATCCATTCCACATCAGTGCTCATCTGTGCCACATCAATGCCATGCCAGTGCTCATCCGTGCCACATCCATGCCACATCAGTGCCACATCCATGCCAAATCAGTGCCACTACAGTGCTTAGCAGTGCCCTACAGTGCCTCACAGAAGTGTAATGGGTAGTCAGGAAATTAGATTAGTAATTTTATGCCCCTAGAGCACCTAACGGTGCTCCCTGAATGTTAGTCCTCTGTATGTGGCTGTGTAAAAGTCTCACACATGCAGTATCACCATACTGAGGAGGAGAAGCAGAATGTATTTTGGGTCGTAATTTTTGCTATGCACATTCTATGTGTTTGAAATATCTTATAAATGGACAACTTTGTGTAAAAAATAATGCGTTTTCATTTTCTTTCCACATTTTCCAAAATTGCGGGGAAAAAATTACATGTTTAAAAGACTCATAATGTCTCCTAGATTGTGTGTTGGGGTGTTTGCTTTCCAAAATGGGGTAATTTTGAGGGCTTTTGGATTGTCCTGGTGCTCAGGGCCTTCAAAAGTGTGATAGGTAGTCAGGAAATTCCCTGGAAGCTCAGGTCCTGAATCTAGGGAGGCAGCTGGCAACACTGAGACGAATGTCCATACTGGAGGAGAGCCAGGATTGTACCAGTCAGGTGCAGGCAGGGGTCTGCACAGAGGTGGGCGGAGTATCGGAGGTGCAGGCATCAGAGCAGAGTAGAGGGGTGACAGTTAGGAGGGGTAGAAGGGAACAAGGCAAGGAGGCTGATCCTGGGCTGGAGCACCCCAACAGATTCGCCCCGTTGAGAGATGTTGGGGAAACCAGTCAGGGACCAGCATTGCTGGAGCAGAGTGACGCCCCTAGCTGCCAGGGGAAGAACTCCTCCAGTGAGGCCGGGAGAAAGGGAAAGGAAAGACAGGTGCTGGTGGTAGGGGACTCAATTATTAGAAGGGCAGACAGTGTAATCTGTGACATAGACCGTGTGTGCCGAACAGTCTGTTGTTTGCCGGGCGCTCCGGTTCGGCACATCGCGGATCGGGTGGACAGATTACTGGGTGGGGCTGGGGAAGACCCAGCTGTCATGGTACACGTGGGTACCAATGACATAGGCAGAGGAAGACGGAGAGTCCTAAACGATTTCAGGGACTTAGGCGCTAAGTTGAGGACTAGGACCTCCAAGGTAGTATTTTCCGAAATACTACCTGTACCTCGAGCCACACCAGAGAGGCAGCGGGAGATTAGGGAAGTTAACGAGTGGCTGAGGAGCTGGTGTAGTAAGGAGGGTTTCGGGTTCCTGGAGAACTGGGCCGACTTCTCAGTCGGTCACCGGCTCTTTGGTAGGGACGGATTGCACCTAAATGGGGTGGGTGCAGCCGTACTGGGTGCGAGGATGGCCGAAAAGTTAGAGGGGCTTTTAAACTAGGGAATGGGGGGGAGGGTACAGATGTAGAATTAGCCAGTGGAAAGCAAGATTCAGAGGGCAGAAATGGGGGCATTAGCGGTAGGGTGTTCGGAGCTCCTAAACCCAGGGTGGGTACGGGGAAAAATCAAGAGAGCAGCCTAAAAACATCAAATGAGGATAAATGTAACCAATCTAAATTACGAGGCTTGTATACCAATGCCAGAAGCCTGGCCAACAAGATGGGAGAGCTGGAGCTGCTGATGTTTGAGGAGGACTTAGATTTTGTGGGGATAACTGAGACTTGGTTCGACAGCTCTCATGATTGGATGGCGACCATTCAGGGGTATTCCCTTTATCGCAGGGATAGAGAGGGTAAAAAAGGGGGAGGGGTATGTCTGTATATTAAGAACAGTATACAGGTAAATATGAGGGATGATATTAATGGAGCTATGGACGAGGCAGAATCCCTATGGGTAGAGCTTCAAAGGGAAGGCACGGTGGGGAAGGTAATATTGGGCGTATGCTATAGGCCCCCCAACCAGAGTGAGGAGGGGGAGGCGGACCTCATGTTACAGATAGGATTGGCAGCAAGGATGGGAAATGTCATTATAATGGGGGACTTTAATTATCCGGATATAGACTGGGCAGAAGGAACCGCGCACTCAGCCAAGGCTAGGCAGTTCCTAAATATTTTGCAGGACAATTTCATGGGTCAGATGGTGAATGCACCGACAAGAAACAATGCGGTACTTGACCTACTGATTACCAACAATACAGACCTGCTCACGGATATAGAAATACGGGAAAACTTAGGGAACAGTGACCATAGGTCAATTGGTTTCAGTATTAATCACAGTAATAGGAAACACAAGGGTAATATTAAGACGCTGAATTTCAAAAGAGCCAATTTCCCTAAACTGCGCTCACTGCTAGAAAATATAAAATGGGATAGAACCCTGGGAACAAAGAACACGGAGGAAAAATGGGAGTGCTTCAAGAGCATACTTAACAAGGGGGTGGGCCAGTGCATTCCACTGGGAAATAAATTTAAAAGAACAAAACTAAACCCTGGGTGGCTAAACTCCAACATAAAAATGTATATTAGAGCTAAAGAAAAGGCCTTCAAAAATTACAAGACTGAGGGGTCAGTGGCAGCATTTAAGCATTATAAAGAGTGTAATAAGAAATGTAAAGATGAAATCAGAGCGGCTAAAATAGAACACGAGAGACATATAGCGGAGGAGAGTAAAAAGAACCCCAAGAAGTTCTTTAAGTATATAAACAGTAAGAAAGCGAGGCCAGAACACATTGGCCCCATAAAAGATGATAAAGGAAAAATGGCCACTGAGGACAGAGAAAAGGCGGAAGTGTTAAATAATTTCTTTTCTTCAGTCTTCACAAAGGAATCGGGGGTCTACACGAACCCAGCTTGTAAGGCCGAACTAAATAATACACCTCAGGAAGTGCCGCCATGGCTAACAGAAGATAGACTTAGAGCTAAACTAGAGAAACTTAACATAAATAAATCCCCGGGACCGAATGGCTTGCACCCGAGGGTTCTTAAAGAGCTCAGCCAGGTGATTGCCAGACCATTATTCTTGATCTTTATGGATAGTTTACAGACGGGTATGGTGCCAGCTGATTGGAAAAAAGCCAACGTGGTACCAATATTTAAAAAGGGGCCGAGATATATCCCGGGTAACTATAGGCCGATCAGCCTAACATCTGTAGTCTGCAAAATATTGGAGGGGATGTTAAGGGACCACATACAAGACTTTAGTAATGAAAACGGTATTATAAGTATTAATCAGCACGGATTCATGAAAAATCGTTCGTGCCAAACCAATCTATTAACCTTCTATGATGAAGTGAGCTGCCACCTAGATAAAGGTAAGCCTGTGGATGTGGTGTATCTGGACTTTGCAAAGGCCTTCGACACCGTTCCCCACAAACGCTTACTGTACAAACTAAGGAAGATAGGTATGGACCATAAGGTGAGTACCTGGATAGAGAACTGGCTCCAGGGGAGAGTACAGAGGGTGGTGATTAATAGGGAGTACTCGGATTGGGCGGGTGTGGAAAGTGGGGTCCCCCAGGGTTCTGTCCTGGGACCAATCCTGTTTAATTTATTCATAAATGATCTAGAGGAGGGGATATCTAGTACAATCTCAGTATTTGCGGATGATACTAAATTAGGCATGCCAATATCTTCTATGCAGGATGTGGAAACCTTGCAAGCGGACCTGAACAAAATAACGGAGTGGGCAACTACATGGCAGATGAGATTTAATGTTGAAAAATGTAAAGTAATGCACTTGGGGGCCAGAAACCAGAAAGCAAGCTACTCGCTAGGGGGGGAACCTCTGGGTGAGTCTAGGATGGAAAAGGACTTAGGGGTACTGGTTGACAACAGGCTTGGCAGTGGCATGCAATGCCAGGCCGCAGCAAGCAAAGCCAACAGAATACTGGGATGTATAAAAAAGGGGATTCACTCCAGAAATAAAGAGATTATTCTCCCGCTCTACAAGACTCTGGTCCGGCCACATCTGGAGTATGCTGTCCAGTTCTGGGCACCGGTCCTCAGGAAGGATGTGCTGGAACTGGAGAAAGTCCAGAGAAGGGCAACAAAAATAATTAGGGGGATGGAGGACATCAGCTATGAAGAAAGACTACAAGCCCTGAACTTATTCTCTCTGGAGAAGAGACGATTGAGGGGGGATATGATATCAATGTACAAATACTGTACTGGCGACCCGAGCATAAGGAACAAACTATTCAGAGAAAGGAGATACAATAAGACTCGTGGCCACTCACTAAAACTAGAGGAAAGGCGGTTTAACCTTAAAGTGCGTAAGGGGTTCTTCACTGTAAGAGCGGTAAGGATGTGGAATTCTCTTCCACAAGCAGTCGTATCAGCAGGGAGCATTGATAGTTTCAAAAAACTGTTAGATGGACACCTTAAAGACCACAACATACAGGGGTATACAATGTACGGCTAAAAGCAAACACACACACACATCATAGGTTGAACTGGATGGACTGATGTCTTTTTTCAACCTCACTAACTATGTAACTATGTAACTATGTAACTATGTGTAATTTATGCTCCTAGAACGCCTGGAGATGCTACTTGGATGTTGGGCCTCTGTATGTGGCCAGACTGTGTAAAAGTCTCACACATGTGGTATGGACATACTCAGGAGGAGTAGCAGAATGTATTTTGGGATGTAGTTGCAAGTATGCCTATACAGTGTGTTAGAAATAACTTGGTAATATGACAATTTTGTGAGAAAAACAAATCTTCATTTTACAAAGAATAGAAGGAAAGAATTACAACTTCAAAAATATCACCATGCCTCTTACTAAATACATTGAAATGTCTACTTTCGAAAAAGAGGTCATTTGGGGGGTATTTGTACTTTCCTGGCTTGTTAGTGTCTCAAGAATGAGATAGGCTGGCAGTACATCAGGTGTAATCAATTTTCAATGGTTGGCACCATAGCTTGTAGACTCTATAACCTTCACAAAAACCAAATAATATATACTTCTTTTGGTTATTTTTACAAAACATTTATAGCAGTATATTTGGCCAAAATTTATGAAGGAAAATTACTAAATTTGCAAAATTTAAAACCGAAACAAACAAAGATTTTTACAAAATTTTCAGTCTTCTTTCATTTATAGCGCAAAAAATAAAAAATCCAATGATGATTAAATACCACCAAAAGAAAGCTCTATTTGTGTGGAAAAAAAAGGGCGAACAGAGTTACTGGATGACTGAGTAATTGTCATTCAAAATATGAGAGCGCTGAAAGTTGCTCTGGTTAGGAAGGGGGTTTAAGTGCCCAGTGGGTAAGTGGTTAATGGCATTCCAGTCTTAGTCTGTAGGGTTCAATATTGAGATGGACCACCCTTTGCAGCTATAACAGCTTCAACTCTTCTGGAAAGGCTGTCCACAAGGTTTAGGAGTGTGTCTATGGAATGTGTGAGCATTCTTCCAGAAGCGCATGTGAGGTCAGGCGCTGATGTTTTGTGCCTTTGTCCATTCCACTGTTTTCCCATTGCTGTTATACACTAGTTAAACCAACCCTTAGTTGCCACTTTCTCCTTCTCCATGATATTTGTTACTTTTGTTTTTGCCCTTAATGAAGTAGAGTCCCCCTTCATATAGTCAAATGGCATATTGTCCTGTGATACTCTTTCACCTGCAAAAAAATGCTCAGGAAACAACCTTGTAACCTGCTAAGTTAGGAGTAAACTGCACTGGGTTTCATTCTGACACTTCTTGATGATTTCACGCTGTCTGTGGATTCTACCATCACTACTAACTACCATACTGTCTTGTGGGCAGATTGAAATAGTTAGATAGGTGCTGTCCCTGCCGGGAGGGTAGGAGTCAATGCCCTTCCCAGTTCTTTACGTTTTTTGGTGGGTTCTTCTCTGGGTCCAAGCCCACTTATCCTAACATATATTTTGGGACAGTGGTCTGGCACAGGGGCTCCTTGCAGAGAAACCCAGAGGGTGGTAGACGTGGGAGGAGCAGAATGATGATTTGCAGCACCGTCCAGATGTAGAGTAATCAGAACCTGGAGTTAACCCTGAAACCAGCACTAATTTGTGCCATGGAAGGACTTGTACCTACATGGAGATGCCTGTAAAGGACTTATCTGTGCTTAGACAACACCTTAGCAGGTATGCTGGGGCAACACTCAAGCCTATGGTTCGTTAGGGAATTAGGAAAGAATAAATGCGTTTATCTGTTGGACTGTGAGATGTCTATTTTGCACTTCCTTAAGTAAAGTGTTTGAAACTTTATTCTTGCCTGGTCTGAAGTTACTCAAAGAGGTGTATTGTAAGTAACTGGCACACATGAAATAAGAGAATATATGTAAATACAAGCAATATGTAGACACAAAAAATTCTAGTAGCGCAAAAAAGAATGATAAGCTCACTCCCCAATCACATTCACTGAAAACTTGTAAAGACTGTAGACATAAATATAAAAATATCTATAAAAAATATATATATATAAAAATAGTCCCAGCATGAATCAGTCCACCAAAGCAGCGTTGAAAAACATATGACAAATAGCGATATTCACACTGATGTATCCCTTGAAAGATCCTAATCGGTGCAGAAATAAAGGATCACCTTGACCACCACCACTGTGCTCTGAAGGGGGGAAGGTAATGCACACTCACCGACTTCACTGGCCCAGTGATTCTCACCACTGAGCAAACAAGCCACAATACAGCCACTACCACTCGGGCTTCCGAATTGGGTCCAATCAGACTAATGACAGGCTCTGCTGCATCCACTTGGAGTTCCGGGATGGGGCCGATAATGGGCTCAATCAAGTGAATGGACATGCAAGGGAAGGAAGGAATAGAGCTCCACTAGTGTGATAACGTATAATACTGGCTTTATTTCAAATTACACAATACATCACACTCACATGACATCAGTTGAAAATTCGCATGACCGGAGGTGTATACCCATCGGGACCCGTATCCTGACTCCACGCCGCGGATCGCGCCTTCCGGGTGCTCACTCTCCTCGTACACTCTGACTTGGTTACGCCGCCTGGCCACGCCCCTCAGGCGGCGTAACCAAGTCAGAGTGTACGAGGAGAGTGAGCACCCGGAAGGCGCGATCCGCGGCGTGGAGTCAGGATACGGGTCCCGATGGGTATACACCTCCGGTCATGCGAATTTTCAACTGATGTCATGTGAGTGTGATGTATTGTGTAATTTGAAATAAAGCCAGTATTATACGTTATCACACTAGTGGAGCTCTATTCCTTCCTTCCCTTGCATGTCCATTCACTTGATTGAGCCCATTATCGGCCCCATCCCGGAACTCCAAGTGGATGCAGCAGAGCCTGTCATTAGTCTGATTGGACCCAATTCGGAAGCCCGAGTGGTAGTGGCTGTATTGTGGCTTGTTTGCTCAGTGGTGAGAATCACTGGGCCAGTGAAGTCGGTGAGTGTGCATTACCTTCCCCCCTTCAGAGCACAGTGGTGGTGGTCAAGGTGATCCTTTATTTCTGCACCGATTAGGATCTTTCAAGGGATACATCAGTGTGAATATCGCTATTTGTCATATGTTTTTCAACGCTGCTTTGGTGGACTGATTCATGCTGGGACTATTTTTATATATATATATTTTTTATAGATATTTTTATATTTATGTCTACAGTCTTTACAAGTTTTCAGTGAATGTGATTGGGGAGTGAGCTTATCATTCTTTTTTGCGCTACTAGAATTTTTTGTGTCTACATATTGCTTGTATTTACATATATTCTCTTATTTCATGTTATTTTATCAAGTAGCAGCATTTGTTATCACACTATATTAGAGGTAGTTATCCTCTCGAAGCGCTTGGTTGCTTGCAAACTAGTGTTGGTTCCGGGTTGTGTGTAAGCTATCTATAACTGGCACACATGGTTCATCAAGTGGGTCTTAACACACTGGGGTAAGACATCGGTGTGGGGTGGAGTGGAGTGGTGTGAAGACACAATTAGTTGTAATGGAAGTTTAACGAGCAGCCTGTCGATAGTGTGTACTTGGTATAGGTGGAACAGCCTCTAGCAGCGAAGGAGATTTTTCACCAGCGGTCTTTCTCCCATAGCAACAGGAGCGAATTACATCGCAGAGGTTCTCATCCTGTACAGAGGTATGGAAGTTCAAGAGTAAAGTTTAGTGCATGAGTGGAGTCTGCACAGAGTGCACAGCAGGGCCCACTCCGCTACTGGGGAGCAGTAATGGAAAACGCTGGGCAGGTGGATGTGGACATTGGCTCAGCATGTCTCTCCTAAATGCAGATTATAGAGAGCGTGTACATTGTCACAGGGAACCGAGAGTTAACTGGAGAACAGTTGCAGTGCAAGTGTACGTGGCATATGTTCATCTCTAAAGAGTGGAGGCCCACCTTAAGGTCGAGTATTCCCCCACAGCAGCCTCAGCCTTGACCCAAGGCATTGATGAAGACTACACAAAAGTAAGGTATCCCTTGCGTGTAGTAAATTGACCCTATAAAAAGCGCCTAACATAGCCCAGAAGAACCCACGCGGGGTAGGCCTTCCATGTGACCCAGTACTTGGCACCCAATGAGCTAATGGTGAAACATGGAGGACATAACAAACAACTTATCTACCCCCTGTAGGCTCCTCCTGCCCATCTGCTACAATCTGCATAGACTGGGTCTCAGGGGGTATCTTGAATTGCATAAAACGGTATTTTAAACAGAACAGTAAAGAGCATGATTCAGTATACTTATACTGTATACACTCTGCTGAGAAGTTTTGCTTATGCTTCTGAAAGCACAGTCGTCTGTCCACACTATGAGTCAGCATATATTGCATAAGGAAATTAGGATCCAATAACAGTCTCCTGCATTACTCCCATTTTTCCATGGCCATCTTTATTATTGATTGCACCCTGGACAAACACTTTCTTGGGCCCCACTACCCCCACCCCCTCCCTGCTTTGAGACATACAATGAATTGCAGTAAGACTCAAAATCAGTTTACTGAAGCAGATCAGGCAGCAACTGTGAATGACAGAGGTTACAGCATATCATTACTGCTCACTGACAGTTGCTAGAGTTTACAGCACATCATTTATGCTTGATGATTGGATGCTAGAGGTTATTGCACATCATTACTGCTCACTGATTGGTTGTTAGTGGTTACTGCAAATTATTACTGCTTACTGATTGATTGCTATAGGGTACTACTTATCATTACTGCTCACTGATTGGCTGAGAGGCGGCAGGGGGCAGAGCAACTGCCACTGTTGTAGCCCTGCAGTGTATCAGATTAATCAACGATCCTGTCCACCTCCTACTCAAAATGAACACTGGACAGGACATAGACATCCCGACACCCAGAAACCAGCTTATTATGGACCAATGCAGCATTCATACAGTCAATGTATCAAAAAAAATAAAATAAAAAAAATTCTAAACTTAAACTTTATTATAAATATAATTTCCCAAATATATTAAAGAACAATATAGGTAGCCCAATTCAGGCATATACTCCTACTTCAAGCAAACTGAATCATGAAACAGGAGTCATGCATAATCTCAGTACATAAATAACTCTTGAGCTTGCTGGCACTAGTAGTCTTTCTCACAACTGAAACTTATGTCCACAAAAGTACCACTTGACAATTACTATATTTGCAAGGATGCTCCTTTGTTTTTTAACCTTGATTTTACACAGACAAGCAGATTTTGTGAGTAGGCTTAGGTAAACATACAGCTTTTTAAGCAATTGCTTTAGCAGAATATTGTAAGGGTCCATTCACATGGGCTTTCCGCCCGGCAGACTCAGTTTTTCTTAGCAGGTTGAAAATGTAATCTTTATTTGCATAAAAGATATACAAAAAACAATACTTTTGTCGGGGTACATTCTCCCCTGTACTGCGACGCAGCGCATAAATACACTACATTACAATACATTTCCGGTCATACTAATAAATACATTCAATCACATACATTCATTCTGCGGTATGATGCCTGATGTGTTGTGCGGAGTAAGGATACCCCGAGCCATCACATCATGCATGACGCCGCAATACCCCTGAAGCATGAAACTAAATAACATTGTCTATACGTTATGTTACTCAAACTGAATCAATACTGTAACATTTCAAAAAAGCAACAGGTGTGATGGGGGGGTGGGAGAGAGGGGTAAGGGGGGGGGAATGAAATCACAGGCCCGAAGCTTTATTGAATGGACAAAGACACACAAGGGAGAGTGGGGGAAGGGGAAATCTTCAGACCTCCTCTTCCTCCATGAGATCCATCAGGTTATAGTCTCTGAGCAGACTGTGAACCAGTCTGCGACAGTCCTCAATGGACATCCTCTCCCTCTGGTGGATAAGGCGCTTTCTGGCGCACCATAAAGCGTCCTTAAAGCAACACAACACCCGCCAGGCGTTGTCAATGTCCTCCTGTGTAAAAGTACCATGAAAAAGTCCATTCAGCACAGCAAAATGTGTGATGGCAGTCTGTGAAACAAAGTCTTTAAGTTCAGGTTCCAAGGCCCTCAACAGGCTCTGTGCAAATGAGCACTCCCAGAAAACGTGAAAGGACGTTTCCTCGTGGATGATACAAAAGGGGCAGTGCCTGTATCTGCACAAGTTTCTGGCATGCATAAATGTCCTGAGTGGCAGCCCTCCCTGGACAGCCATCCACGCCAGATCTTTATGCCTGTTGGTGAGTCTCTTTGAAGAAACATTCCTCCAGACCACTTTGCAAGTGGCTGAAGGGAGGCCTGGAACAGTCTCAGCAATGTCCGATGCTCTGATCAACTTGTAGATAGTTTTTGGCTTCCACAAGTCGGGCTTAACTCCATGCAGCCCCAGCTCCTTGATGAACTTGAAAGTGTCCAAGTAGTACCAAGGAGTGTCCCAGTTGTAGGGGATGGAGCTGTCCCATTTGTCCCATCCAAGGGACCTCCAGAGAGGCAGGAGGAAAAAACGGGACATGGAGTTGCCTCCAGAGTCCGAAGTTCTGTCAATCAAAGTTCTGCGGATGCAGTTGCAGGCAAAGAACACCCCCAGTAACGTTGCGATGTCGGGCACGCCCTTACCGCCCTTGAGGGGTTCCTTGAACATGACTGCTCGCTTCACTCTGTCCATCTTGGAGCCCCAGATGAAGTGGAACACCGCCCTGGTGATGGCCTTGCAGGTGTTGACCCGGGGGGGCCAGGCCTGGGCGAGGTACTGCAACACAGGGAGGATCTCGCTGCGGAGTACCAGTGTTTTCCCTTCGATGGTGAGTTCTCTGAGGCTCCATAGTCCAAACTTTTGTCTCATCTTGGACAGTCTCTCCTCCCAAGACTTCAGGGCTGCGCCCTCAGCTCCAAACCAAACTCCAAGAATTTTGATGAAGTCCGCCTTGATGCTGAAAGGGATTGATGCAGAAGAAGGCAGGAACCACTTTCCGAAGAGCATGATCTCTGACTTCCCGCAGTTGACTTTTGCCCCTGAAGCTTTGCCGAAGTCCTCACAGGTCTGGACGAGCGAGTCGATGGAGCGCTGGTCAGCACAGAACACCGTTACGTCGTCCATGTAGAGTGAGCACTTGACAACCCTTCTGTCCGGTCCCGGTGCGGTGATCCCTCTGATCTCTGGGTTCTGTCGGATGCATTCGGCAAAGAGCTCTATACAGCAAACAAAAAGCAGAGGTGAGAGAGGGCAGCCTTGTCTGACCCCAGAGAGAACAGGGAAAGGGTCAGTTTTCCAGCCATTCACCAACACCGTACTACAAATGTCATTATACATCACATTCACATACGAACAAAACATGTCCCCAAGACCAAACCTGCGCAGAGCTCTGCACATAAACTCATGGGAGACACGGTCAAAGGCCTTTTCCTGGTCAAGACTGACCAGGGCCGCGTGCACACGGCGGCCTCGAATGTACTGGACCGTGTCCCGGACAAGCGCAAGGCTGTCCGCAATCCTGCGGCCAGGAATGCCACAAGTCTGATCTGGGTGGATGATCTGTCCGATGACAGATTTCAGCCTGTTGGCCAGAACCTTGGCGAGGATTTTGTAGTCCACGTTCAAGAGAGAGATGGGACGCCAATTTTTCAGATCCCCTCTCTCCCCCTTACGCTTATACAAAATCGTGATCATCCCCTCCCTCAGCGACGGAGGCATTGTGCCCTCCACCACCATCTCCTCGTACAGCTCGAGCAGGTCCGGGCCAACGAGATCCCACAGCGCTACATAGAGCTCCGCTGGGAGACCGTCGCAGCCCGGGGTCCTGCCTTGCCTAAAGGATCTGACGGCAGAGTGCAGTTCCTCCAGCACCAAGGGGGCGTTGATTGCCGACATACCTGCAGGATCAATTTGGTTAGTGATACCTGACAAGAACCTGTCGGCCTCAGCCGTATCTGTTTCTTTCGGGGAGTAGAGGTTGGTGTAGTAGTCGCTGACAACTTGCATCACAGCCTCCTTCCCCTTCTGGAGTGTTCCGGTCTCGTCCCGCAGCTCAGACAAGGGAGTGTGTCCTGAGTGGAGTTTCCTGAAAAAGAAAGAGTTACATTTCTCACCTTTCTCAAGATTCTCCACCTTGGAACGGAAGACGAGGTGCCTGGATTCTTCCTCGAAGTGTCTCTTAGCAGGGATCGATCTGCTGATCCCGGCTGAGCAGGGGGATGACAGGTCTGTCCCCGCTCACCGTACAGAGACGGACCTGTCAGAGCCCCGCTCTCCTCTATGGGAGATCGGATGAAAACGGTCCGCCTGTCCGTTTTCATCCGATCCTATCCAATTCCATCCGATCCTCCAGACAAATGGAAAATAGGGTTTTTACAGACAGGATCGGATTGGATAGCAGCGGGTGTCAGCGGACATGTCACCGTTGACATCCACTGCTCAATATGGGTGCACGGAGCATCCAGTCAGGTTCGCCTGAAAAACTGACAGGCGGACCTGAGTGGAAAGCCTGTGTGAAAGGGGCCTAAAGGTGTTATAATATAGTAGCCGGTCCAAGCACCTTTAAAGGAGTGCAGAGGCTCGTGCAAACAGATGTGATTGCTTTACCACCACCATCAAGCTTGCAAAGGATGTCCCATTCCACTGTATTTGCATATACTGTACATATAGACTAATAGCAGGTTTGAAATAACCACAGCTTGTGCGACAGAGGTTTATGCAGACTGTTAGAGCAGCTTTGGAATGCACACATCAGCTCAAGCAGCTTGCATATAATAAGCAGAATTTTGCAGAGTAACGTAGCAAAGTGCACTTTGTCTTAAATTAGTCCCCACCTCATATTAGGCAGGAACAGGACAGAACAGTGTTAGCAAAGCAAAGCCAAGTTACCGCAAGCTTTACTAAGCTGGCTCACTGTCTCCAACAGCATGTTAAACAACAAGTCCTCCGCTCCTACCACCTGCCGCGCTGCACACTGATATTGCTAATCTTCCCAGCAATAATGCAGACAAGCCGCTGCCTGAATCGGTGTACTGACAGCTTCCTTCTCGCATAAACCTTTTGCTTTCTGCCTGATAAAGCTTTCCGGAAACCTACCGCTTAGCTGGGCACCGTGTTCAGCGCTAGAAATCTGCCGTTGGGCTTCCCGCCGTCATATGTCAGTCTCTCTCCACATAAACAGGCGGAAGCTGCTTTGAGCCCCACAGCAATGACTGAGCCCGGGGCAGCTGACCCTTTTGCCTCCTCCCTAAAGACGGCCCTGCATGTGTCTGTTCTCGCTTGTTATAAGGAAATCTTTCTACAGTTTGGAAAGCTGTGCATGTACTGGGTTTTATGTTTTCTGAACTTTGCATGTGAAATTACAAGAACAGAAGTTTACAGAATTATCCTTGCCTCTTTTATTCCTGTGCTATGATAGACTGTAATTGACTCCCAACCTGCACAAAAACCTGTTTTCAGCAAGTATCTAAGCATTTAAAAGACAGTGAGCAATCATCCTTCCTCAAGATGTAGCTGATTTGCAACAGGTAAAGATATCTGCTAAACCCAAAGTCACAGTTAGAGTTGATTTAAACCCCATTCATGAAATTTGATCTGGGCAAATATTTCTGTAGTGTTTACCTATTTCTCTCCAAAGCCCGATGTCCTGTGTCTTTCTGCTGCTCGTTTCCTCTGTTATCAACATGATAACTTCTGACAAGCTCTCTTACACACAGGATAAAAGCAACTGTAAACTTGTGTTGGGTTGTGCATATAGATAGATTAGCAGAGAGCTGGTCTATTCACAGCTCTGCATGTTTCTTCCTTCCTGTGGAGAGGGGATGTGTGCCTTTCCTCCAAACAGCTGTCACACAGCGAATGCCAAGACTCCACACCAACTGATGGAACAGGAAGAAAACATTCTAACACGATGTTAGAACCTGAATACATCAGATATACAAATACAACTTATGTAGAGAGATTTGTTTCATCTCTGTGTATCATCTGTGGCTGTGCATTTCACTGGGTATATGTGAGGGTTTCAGAGATGTATGGTAACTAAGTAGAACTACTTCACTACTATACTTAAGTACCGAAAGGCGGTATCTGTACTTTCCTAGAGTAGAATTTTTTTCTCCTACTTCCACTTTTACTTCACTAAATTTTTTCAATGATTTCAATACTTCTACTCCGATATTTTTTTTTTTGTGCTGCATAGTTACTCGTTACAATTATAAAAATTACCACAGCCAGAACAGTAGATGGCAGGTTTCATGAAGCTCAAAACATGTGTATTATCAGCGCATACGAAAATAAAAGCTACTGTATGTATAAATAAAAGCTGCATTTGAAATAATAAAAAACAATACGATCAAACTTTTGACTTCTTTCTTTAATAACTACATAACACAGTACTTGTACTTTTACTTTCAGTACTTGAGTAGCAATTTTTTTTTTCAAAACTACTGGTACTTTTACTTTCAGTACTTGAGTAGCAAAATTTTTTAAAAAACTACTTGCAATACTTAACCTCCTAGGCGGAAATCCCAAGCGTGACTCGGGGTTGGTTTTTCATATCAGGAGCGGTAACCCCGAGTCACGCTTGGGGTGGATTGCAGAGAGCGCAGCGGTGTTCTCTTACCTTATCCTGGCGATCCAGCGATGATCTCTCATTGCTGAGATCGCCAGCCGAGAGTCCCGCCGCTCCTCCGTCCCTCCGTCGGTCTGATCACTTCCTAGTTCCGTTCCCTGCAGCAGCAATGCTGCATGGGAGCGGAACTAGGGAGGGAAATTCAAAAAAAAAAGTTGCACAAAACACAAAACACATTTTGTATTATATATATATATATATAAAATTATATTATTGATTCAATTATAATTCATGCGTATATATATATATACACACATATATCTATAATATATAATGCATGAATTATAATCTAATCAATAATATAATTTTATTATATATATTATATATTAAATAATAAAATAATATTATTGATTCGATTATAATTCACGTGTTTGTGTTTCAAATTTATCACATCTGGGATGTCTACTAGACTCTTGTTTTGGTCAGGTTTAAGTCAGTAATTACTAAGAATTGTAGGCCTATAATACATAACGCCAAATTTCCATGAAAACAATTGTACCGCTTTTGGTATGTAATTCCTGACATAATCATACCGCCAGGGAGGTTAAGTACAAAAAATGTTGAATACTTTAGTACTTCTACTCAAGTCACTTTTTGATCGAGCACTTCCACTTCTACTCAAGTCACTTTTTGATCGAGCACTTGTACTTTTACTCAAGTATGGGTTTCGAGTGCTTTATACAACTCTGGAGTGTTTACATCCACTTTACGCCTTCCTTAAAACTGAAAGACAGTTATTGGGCAAAAATGTCAGAGATGACTGATAATCTATCTGATCTATGGACTATAACTATGCAGTGCTAAACTGTTGCTGATGAAACCTGTAAGGACATAAAACAATTAGGTAGTGCACTTATAAAACTTAGAAGGGCCCATAAAAGCTGTAGGAGACTGTTATTCTGTTTTATCAAACGTTAATACAGAAGATTTTGTGTAAGAGCTAAACAGCTCTACTGCCTTAACCAATATGGAAACCACATTTCTGATGCCCAAATCATAGACAGAAGATGGGATCTTACAAAAACGTGAATCTGCATTCTGTTACTCCACTTCCACCGAAAAGCTCCAAGCGGTCCTCTAGATCACTGAGGTCATACTCACAGCAATGGTTGCTTAGATCCAGATCACCACAATCTCTGCGTACCCCACTGACATTAGCCTGTGTGAACATAGAGGCAGCAAAGTTCCAAGCTTCTTCCATAAAAAAAGAAGCATCCATTAGGGCACACGTCACCAAGGCAAAAGCGTACAGGCAGAGATGCATGCAACGCAGGCCAAGGTAGATGCGAAATTGGAAGTCCTTCAGAGAGAGAGGGAGCAGCGTCTACACTGAGCTAAGGGTTTCGGAACAGGCTGCAGAGAACGAAGTCCATTATTCTATTTTGACTGCCCCTGATGGCCCTGCAAGACAGACCTTGTTCTTTGTCCTAAGCCAGAAAAGCAACCACAAAATCACACAGAATGCTTCAAGTCTTGCGCATGACCAGAGAGCTACAGGAGCTGGATAGCTACAGTCATGTAAGTTGTGCAGGACCACAGAATCCCACCCAAGCAAACTGTGATCTGCTAACCATTATGTGTCAAAAGGTTTAAAGTTGTTCACATCAACGAACCTGACCAAGGCCCTAATCTCAAGAACCAAGTAGAGATGCTAGAGCAAACGTATGACAGCCCTTAACCTCCCTGGCGGTATGACTCTTTCCAATTTTAGGTGCTGAAAGTGGTACCATTATTTTGCATGTAATTCTTAAGAATGAGCAGCCCAAACCAACTATTTACATATGATTTTTTTTTTTACTGTGCGTTCTTCTTTATAACATCTCGGGTATGATAAAGTTTGAAACACAAAATCATAAATTATAATATAATAAATAACTATAAATAAGTTAAAGTATGTATGTATATATATATATATATATATATATATATATATATATATATATATATATATATATATGTATATATACACATGTATACATATATTATCTATCTATCTATCTATCTATATATATATATATATATATATATATGTGTGTGTGTGTGTGTGTGAATATATACATATATATATATATATATATATATATATATATATATATATATACATACATAAAAAGTACAGTAAAACTGCAGGAAAGGGCACTGGGGGGCAATCTAATGTGAATTTATTTTATTTTGCAATATATCAGTGTGTTTGGTGTGTTCTACTGTTTGAATTTGCCCCCGGTTCCACCCCCCTGCGAGCGTCACGTCGCAGGAGACGGAAGCCGGGGCACAGAGGATCGGGAGGAAGATCTGGCCGCCGCACACTGCCGGGACACATCGCTGGATCCCGGGGACAAGGTAAGTACCCTCTCTTACAGGATCCAGCGATCTCCCTGACGGTACCCCGAGTGTGGCTCGGGGTTACCGCTTTTGGCACTGAGATTGAACCCTGAGCCACACTCGGGAATACATTTCTGTACATACAGTATATATAAAAAACATTATGAATACATTTTTTTTTATAAACGATAACATAACCTCTGTTCTCAACTGCATAGGGGGCATAGAGGGGTTAGGGTAATTTACTAAAACTTTAGAGTGCAAAATCTGGTGCAGCAGCTGCACAGAAACCAAACAGCTTTCAAGGGTTTTTTTATGTCAAAGCCTAACTGAACAAGAGGAAGTTAGAAGCTAATTGGCTGCCATGCATAGATGCACCAGATTTTGCACTTTCCAATTGTAGTAAATCAACCCAATAGGATTTGAGAAGCAGCAGTACACTGATATTCCCAGTGAATGGCTGTGCTGAGTGGCATGCCAGCAGAAGTCTGATCATTGAAGGACAGGTAGGCTTTGCTCCCAGAAAAGCCAGAAAACTGGCCACGCTGGGAAGGATGTGCTCTTAAGCCTAGTGTGGTCAGTTTGAAACAGGAAAGCAGGGGGACTGGCAGCATCACCAGGTATTTCACACAAAGGGAGCACATTTTAGAAATATTAAATGCTGGTGTAACATAATGTTTAAATTCAAAAACTTTCCTAAGTTATTCAGCACGAACACTGTTCAACACCAGAGGTTCTAGGGACTATGTGATTTTTTCATGAACTAGAAATTGCAAAGAATGATTCTCTCTTACCAGGCCTTAGCTTCTTAAACACTGCACACATTGTGAACCCAGTGCTGGCAAAATTGCCTTATTAATTTCAAGAAAAGTGGGCAACGGCAGTTCCTAAATATCAAAGGGAACGTCAGGTATATTTACTACCCTTTGGCTTCTTCTTGGAGTTTATCAGAGCAAAGGCCAAGAATGACCCAACTTTCTTTGTTATTGATATACAGTAAATGCTCCTAACTTCATAGCTGTGAAGCATGAGAACTCTACATCCAAATACAAGGATTAAAGCCCCGTACACACGATAAGAAATTCGGAAGGGAAATTTCATCCAACGACCGATCTGCCGATTTTCGGATTGATAGTATGGTGCTTTCGACAGCCGACCCCGACTTTTCGGCTGACAAAATCCTGATGTGCAGGCTATAAAATTTTTGTTGTCCACAATACAACGTCCGATTTTTGCCTCATTAGTACAGATTTCGACGGAAAAAAATCTTTAGAGCAAGACTAGGCATGCTCAGAGACGAAAGAACACATAGAAAGCAATCCAACACATGACATCACTTCTGAAGTAGAATTCTGTCTTACGGGAAAATTCGTATTGAAAAAACCTCTTCACTTTCCACATCAGACTAGTATGCCACAAATAATGGACGACAGATCGTTCGATAATCTGATCGTGTGTACGGGGCTTAGGCTGGCCATACATGATACAATTTTCTTTCAGTTTTCTGTTGGATTTTCTTGAAATTTACCTTCAAGTATGTAGTACGAAGGCCTGCCTAATTGGATACAAGTGAATGTGTTGTTTAGCTTTGACCTCACATTATGTGGTTTGTGGTAGATCTGACAGAAAATTGTACAACAAAAGTTGAACATGTATGGCCAGCCTAGACTTTGACTTCAGTCAGAAAGACAGGAATTGCACCTGTTGCCACCATTACTAATGATGATGGGGATGAAAGACATAAGGATCCAAATTGCTATGTTCTCATCCACAACAAGCCAAATCCTCTGAGAAAATGCAGTGCTTTTAGTTAAAGGCCTTTGGAAGAAGGCGTTCCTAAGGGTTATGACATACATTTCGGATATTGTTTGTGCATAATTTTCAGGGATTTGCTGGTACTGAGATTCTAGCTAACAACCCAGTCAGCACATCTGGAATCAAGTTAGTGAACAACCTAGGGAACTTGAAAAAGTCTCCCAGCTTAGTCATCATGCCAGAGCATTTTTCTTCACATGTAAGGAGTAGAACTTCACAATGATGGACTCGTCAAGAGTTTCCTTGAGCCAATAAAAGGGATTACTTTACCTTTACTGCCAAAGGATTATGCAAGTCTTGCCAACTTTGAAGAAGTGACTTAATACTCCCAAGAAATGATCCAGCTGTTTCAATGCTACACTGAGGAAGATTCATCACAGACACCACCATTCCCATGAGCTATGCATGTTTTTGTTATTTCTTGTTCACTATCTCTCCTTTTTATCTTTCAGGTTTAAAAGACAAAAATCATCCATGCTTACAGACTTTAAAGCTGTATTATTGTTATTGCAATCAGTGGCATAGCGTGGGCTGTCAGCGCCCCGGGCAAGGCAAGTAATTTGCACAACCAAACCTGTGGACTTTCAGATACCCCACCTTGATCACACACCTCAGATACCCCCCCCCCCCAATCTGATCACACACCCCAGATTCCTCCACTCTGATCACACCCCCAGAACCCTTCACTCTGATTACACCCCCAGATCCCGCACTATATCCCTCTACTCTGATCACACACCCCTAGATTCCCTCCACTCTGATTACACCCCCAGATCCCCCACCAGATCCCTCCACTCTGATCACACTCCCAGATCCCCCACCAGATCCCTCTACTCTGATCACAACCCCAGATTCTTCCTATTTTGATCACACACCCAGAGTCCCTCCACTCTGATCACACCCCCAGAGCCCCCACCAGATCCCTCCACTCTGATCACACCTCCAGATCCCCCTCATCCCTCCACTCTGATCACACCTACAGATCCCCCCCAGATCCCTGCACTCTGATCACACCCCTAGATCCCCCATCTGAGCCCTCTACTCTGATCACACCTCCAGATTCCCTCCACTCTGATCCCACGCCCAGGTCCCCCACCAGATCCCTCCACTCTAATCACACCTCCAGATCCCCCAAGATCCCTCCACTCTGATCACACCCCCAGATCCCCCACCAGATCTATCTACTCTGATCACAGACCCAGATTCTCTCCACTTTGATCCCACCCCCAGGTCCCCCACCAGATCCCTCCACTCTGATGACACCTCAAGATTCCACCATCCCTCCACTCTGATCACACCCCCAAGTCCCCCACCAGATCCATCTACTCTGATCACAAACCCAGATTGTCTCCACTCTGACCACACCCCCAAATTCCCTCCACTCTAATCACACCCCCAGATTCCCTCCACTCTGATCACACCCTCAGATCTCCCACCAGATCCCTCCACTGTGATCACACCTCCAGATCCCCCCCATCCCTCCACTCTGATCACACCTCCAGATTACCCCTCCACTCTGATCACAACCCCAGATTCTACCTACTGTGATCACACACCCAGATTCCCTCCACTCTGATCACACCCCCACATCCCCCACCAGATCCCTCCACTCTGATCACACCTCCAGATCCTCCCCATCCCTCCACTCTGATCACACCTACAGATCCCCCCCCCAGATCCCTCCACTCTGATCACAACTCCAGATACCCCCACTAGATCCCTCCACTCTGCTCACACCCACAGATCCCCCACCCAATCCCTCCACCCTGATACCACCCCAGATCCCCCCCCCCATCTCTCCATTCTGATGATCAAACCTCCAGATACCCCACAATATCCCTCCAATCTGATCACACCCCCCAGATACCCCACTATATCCCTCAACTCTGATCACCCCACCCCCATACCCCCCATCACACACACAATCCTGCCACATTACACCGGTCCGGCAGCACCAGGGACAGGAGGATTAACTGTGTCAGCAGGACTCCCAGTGGTGGCGGCAGCTGCACCAACATGCGGGGAGCCTCCTCCACCCTGACCTCCTCCTCCGCCAGCACCCACAGCCTGAATACCCCCCTGCACAGTATGGCCCTCACTGCCTGCACACACTCAAGTTCAGGATCCGCCTATTGCTCTGCCCTCTTCTGCATGCTTGGATCCATTCTCCCTGTTTTCTCTGTGACAGCAGCTAAACAGTAAGCAAACTCAAACCACCATGCTGCGCCCCCTCTCTTACCGAGCACAGCGTGGTGGTTTTAGTTTGCCTCCTGAGGGGTACAGGTATTTTAATAATCCAAATTTGGATTTTACTCCCCCCCCTCATAAGGCGGCTGCCTGGGCTGCCTTATGGTGGCGCCGGCCCTGTCTGTGCCCCTCTAAATGTTGCGCCCAAAGTGACCGCACCAGCTACCCCCCCCCCCTCTCCACGCTACACCTTTGATTGCAATGCAGTCACATGTTTTGTAAAGTAATATCTACCAATACCAGGCAGGGAGTGTTCTGGCCCCATTTCATGTTTTGTGCCTTGTTGCAGTTCACTGTTTTCCCCCTCAAGTTATGCATTAGTTAGGCCAGCTTTTAATTGCCACTCCCTTCTTCTCCATGCTTAGGATGTAAAGAGCTCTCTCCATCCCCCCATAGAGTTAGTAGCCTTATTGTCCCATGATGTTCTTTCACCTGCAAGAAATGACTGGGATGCCATGTAAAGGCAGGTGTCGCTTCTTTTTTATTGCAGGTAAGACTGAGATGACACCATTGACAAGGGCAATGTCTTGTCATTGGTGACTCTTGTTATTGGTGTTATTCCTTAACTCCTTCATGCTAACCGTACGCAAATACTTGGCCCCACTGGATTGGGTTTTTTTCCATGGGGCCGCATATTTTTGTATCTCCCTTTGTGCTTAGAGTGCACCGTATGGCACGCTCCCTTCACAGAGACAGGGGTCTCACCAAGAACCCGGGCCCCATTCTAATGATCGGGACACGGAACGTCCGATTCCAGGTCACCTGATCGCTGTGATAGCCTCTGATTGGCTATCACAGTGATCAGTCACTGTGAAGCCCACCCTGGTTTTTTTTTTCTTTGTGAATGGACGAGACAGATACATTGTATCTTTCTCTGTCCTTGCAGAGAAAAAAAAAAGTGTGTGTAGAAAAATAGATAAATAATAATAATAAAAAATAATTCTATCCTCCTAGATAGGTTGCTATTTAGTTCTGGTTGCTCTTCTGCAATCAGTTTGAACAATTTTGGTTGTTCTTGGCCCTGCAGGCTGCAGGTTTGATTGCTTCCCCATTTTCTAGAGCAGTGGTCCTCAACTCCGGTCCTCGGCGCCCACTAACAGGCCAGGTTTGCAAGATAACTAAATTACATCCAAGGTGATCTCATTTGCTGCTCAGTGATTGCAGTATTATAGTCTGGATCTCCCTAAGGTAATACTTAAAATCTGGCCTGTTAGTGGGCCCTGAGGACTGGAGTTGAGGACCACTGTTCTAGAGGATTCCAGAATATAGTGGGTTGGGAGAGTCAGAAGAGCAGCCTGAATGTTTTTGTGTTTCCAGCCATTCCCTGGGGTAGGGGACAGTAGGTGACTAGAGAGTGCATAAATAGTCTGGGCCTTAGGCAGCTCTGTTATTGTCCAGGAGAAGTTCCCGGCCTGAAGGGCTACTGCCCTTCTGGGCAGCCCAGCTGGAAATTATATTTGTGCTCATCAAGATCCCAGCTGTGGCAGAGCTGTGGGACCTGTTCTGCTAAAATCTGTGAAGCTAAGCAAGGAACTTGATCTGGTCTAGAAGACTTATTGAGAAATTGCCTGTCTAATACTGAAGGGAGGCATCCAAGTATTCGGGTATATTGTGAGTACAGACTCGAAGGGAAGGTCCTAGTGACTGCTGCTGATATCCCTATCATATCTTTACTAGTGCTTGTCTGGCCTGGGACATTGCTGAAGGTGTCCCGGCACCGTTCAATTTCTGGGCTTTTGTTGGAAAGACTGTTTTGAGAAATAGTCAATGGGGAGTGCCCTTAATTCAGCATTCATGTAGTATCCCACAGCTCCAACGGGCAACCCTTAGATTGTTTATTGAGCCAGAAGAGTAACTGAGGAGAGTTACCAGAAGAGTAAATCTTGCTGTGGTCTGGCTGCTTTTGCACTAATCTGGGAAAGGAACCTGATTTTTTTTCATAATTTTTATTGTTTTCAGGATAATTTGTACAAGCAAAAAGTTATCATACAGAATGTGTCAAACTGCACTTATATTACTGACATTACATAAAGCCATCCTAAAATCCTGGAAGGTCCCTACCCCATCATCACTCTCAATAGTGAAAAAGATCTGAAAATGCTTCTATATATCGAAAAATGATTTAAACTCCACAAACCACTTTTTTAAAAGATGGCAAACATTCATTGAAAGATCTCTGAATAACACAAAAAAGTTGGGTTTTAACCAACCCCGTTGCATCAAAAAATTAAAATATCAGTTTTATGTTGATCTACCCTTTAAACTGGAATTGCATAATTTACATAACAGCATAATGAGTGTTTTGAACCCTTCCCATTACATCTCCATCTTCAACCTGGACTGGGGGATCTCTTGCACAAATGGCAAGGGGCTACATATATGAAACTGTTGCCCAGGTAGTCAGGTCTGGTAAACAATCTCTTCCATCTGTAGGCACATTTTACAATTAATAAATATAGGCAATAAGCATTAGTGCGTAGAAGCTCGTATACACATTGATATGGATACAATGATTCTACGGTAAACGTAACAATCATAAAAACACAACACAGGTTATTCATACACTGGCCTTTCCCTGCTGAACCTGATGTCTGAAAGTAAATAAAGCGATTAATAGCACGAAATCAGAAATACAGATAGCGCCTATCTGCCGGTTAAACACTGCCCCGCGATTCCCTGAAATCGCCGTGTTTTTCTTGCAGTAAATCAAACTGTTTGCCTGACAAAGGGCCAGCAAATGTTGATACAAAGAAAAAGTTTCACAAGTGACTGGCGATATTTATTCAAGAATTACGGCCAGGCCACCTGCGCCACGTTGACAGAGAGGGCGTGTTCGCTTCCAAAAGCCCTTCGTATATTCAAGCCGCAATGTTGCCGAGATACCGGGAGCCGCATTCAGTGCGAGGGATCAGCTTAATTGTTTTCTCCCTTCCACTAAATGCCAGGATCTCACATCAGATCATATGTCTGAACAATATAATGAACTCCACGTTGTACAGAGCTTTATGCGGTTAGTAAAAGCTGCTTTTAAAAAAAGAGATGCCAAGCCCTAACAATGCATTGCGGTGCAAAACAAAGAAGATAAGTATACCACTTACAAGAAAAATAAATATATTAATAGGGGGAAAGTTAACCCCTCTTAAGGAAGCAGAATTAGGAGACTCTTGCTGCTCACTTTAAAGCTGAACTCCTAAGCTTAACTTCTGGAATAAAAAGAATATATATTGTATGTCCTTTAAAATTCCTTTATATATGTAACCCTCAAAATGCCTTTGTAAACCCAGGTGTTAAGTAGCAGTAACATCATCACTGTGCTGTACATAGTCTGTGCAGAAAGCACAGCTATGGGAGGGACCCAGAAGCTCCACCCACTACAGGCTGCCTGCAGAAAACTACAGGAGGGGGCGGAGACGAGACCAGTCACCCTGCAGGAGGAGAGCAGTAGAGTTAGGTGAACAGTTTGAGCCCATCAAAAGTTTGAGCTGAACATCGCCTGTTCGCCCATTCGACGAACGCACAAGTTTCAGCAGTACTTGGCGGGATGTTCGGCCCCCGAGCACCCCACAATGCACTTCACACTGCACAGTGAATTCTAAGCAGGGCATCGTGAACAGCTGGTTGTTAAGGAGCAGGTCGAGAAGCTGGCCACTGCATTCTTAAAGCGGAGTTCCACCCAAAAGTGGAACTTCCGGTCATTTGCTTCCTCCCCCCTCCGGTGCCACATTTGGCACCTTTCAAGGGGGAGGGGGGAACAGGTACCTGTTTTTGACAGGTACCCTTCCCCACTTCCAGGAGACAGGGACGCAGAAGTTCTGTCCTCCTTCTCCTTCCCCCGCTGCTGAGCCTATGAGAATGCGCAGCACGCTTCGCGCATGTGCAGTAGGGAACCGGCTGTGGAGCCGAAAGGCTTCATTGCCGGTTTCCCTTAGAAAGAATGGTGGCAAATCGGCTGGATGCTGACATCGTGGGCTCACTGGACAGGTACTGTAAGTGTCTATATATTAAAAGTCAGCAGCTACAGTATTTGTAGCTGCTGACTTTTAATTTTTTTTCTCCAGGCGGAATTCCTCTTTAACAACAGATGAGTCATCAGCTGTCAATGGGCTTCCGCACTGATAGCTGAATAAAAAAAAAAAATGCATGGGGTCCCTCCCAAAATCCATTTCAGACCCTTATCCGAACCATACAAGCACCCCCCTCCCCCTCCTGAACCATACCAGGCTGCATGCCCTCAATATGGGGGGGGTGCTTTGGGGCAGGGGGCTCGGCCCCCCCACCCCAAAGCACCTTGTCCCTATGTTGATGGGGACAAAGGCCACTTCCCCACAACCCTGGGCTGTGGTTGTGGGGGGTCTGAGGGCAGGGGGCTTTTCAGAGTCTGGTAGCCCCCTTTAACAAGGGGGCTCTCAGATCCTGGCTCCTCCCCTATGTGAATGAGTTGGGGTACATTGTACCCCTATTCATTCACCAAAAAAAGTGTCAAAAAGAAATAAAAACACACAGTTTTTGACAATTCCTTTATTAAAAATAAAAAAACAATGTCCCCTGATGTAGATCTATTGCCAGTCACGCCGCCCGCTGCCACCGCCGAACCTGAAAAAAAAAAAACGGCTCCGCCTACAACGAAGGCTAACGGCCGACTATTTGCTCCGCTATTTGACAGTTCTTATATAGGTAAGGGACGGGGCCACCAGATGTCACTGACCCAGCCTGAATTGGTGGCCCAGGGTTGTGGGGAAGAGGCCCTTGTCCCCATCAATATGGGGAAAAGGTGCTTTGGGGTGGGTAAGGCAGAGCCTCAGGAGGTTCAGGAGGAGGACCGCTCATCCCCTCCCCCCTCCTTTTACTGCAGCAGGTTCTATACACGGTACAGATGTGCCACTTTACAGGCAGACTAAGGGGACCCCCCAGGTACTATATTTAAAGGATTTTTTTTTTATTTTTATTGTTTCACATTAAGCATCATTAAAATTACTGATCCTGTAAAAACTATATTTTTATTAAAAAAAATATTTGCATTGATATTTGTCCCCCAGGGCAGTACCTGGACCCCCATACACTTTTTATGGCCAATAACTTGCACCTAAGCCTTCAAAATGGGCGTTTTGACTTTTCAAATTCGGATCCAATAGTCTTTAACAGGGTTTGTGGTTCTGGTCTGAACTTTTGCCATATTCCAGAGTTCTGGCAAGAATCACAATGGGGGTGTTTAGCCAAACTCTAGAGAGCAGCAGTGAGCAGTCTTTATTACAGGAAGCTCCTGCACAGAGGGAAAGTCTCAAACTGGATCACTGCACAGATCTGGGGGAAATACACAAAGCACACCAAGATTCAGGGAAAAATACACGACTTAAACAATATTTGCTTATCTCAGAATCCAACTTTGATGCCGAACTTTAGGCAGACAATAAAAACAAAGAACAGTCCTCATTCACACCATGTGCAGAGACGTGAGTTTTTCTGCACCTGTTTCTGCCAGGACACAAAGTAAACAATTGTTCTGTGTTGGCTCTGATTACACCACAACACTGGTTTCACATGCAGATTTTATTCTGTGCAAATCTGCAAAGTGTATGTACTTTTCTGTGCACAAAAAAAAAAAACCTCACGTGACATCAACATTGTGGTGTGAACAGGGCACATAGAGAACAATCGTTTTTTGTGCCCTTTCAGATAATTTATGTTACATATTTCCAGGGCTTTTGTTTCTCAGAGAATAGGTGCAGGAAAATGGGTGTGCAGCATGCAGAGTTCAGCAGTGCACTTCGTACAGAGTGCAGCGTTCAGGAGGGTGCTACATACAGGGTTCAGAGTTCATGAGGGTGCTACGTTTAGAGTTCAGGAGTGCGCTTTGTTTAGGAGGGTGCTACATACAGAGTGCAGAGTTCAAGAGGATGCTACGTACAGAGAGCAGAGTTTAGGAGTGTGCTTTGTACAGAGTTCAGGAGAGTGCTACGTACAGAGTGCAGAGTTCAGGAGAGTGCTAAGTACAGAGTGCAGAGTTCAGGAAAGTGCTACGTACAGAGTGCAGAGTTCAGGAGAGTGCTAAGTACAGAGTGCAGAGTTCAGGAGAGTGCTAAGTACAGAGTGCAGAGTTCAGGAGGGTGCTTTGTACAGAGTGCAGAGTTCAGGAAAGTGCTACGTACAGAGTGCAGAGTTCAGGAGAGTGCTATGTACAGAGTGCAGAGTTCAGGAGGGTGCTTTGTACAGAGTGCAGAGTTCAGGAGGGTGCTTTGTACAGAGTGCAGAGTTCAGGAAAGTGCTACGTACAGAGTGCAGAGTTCAGGAGAGTGCTAAGTACAGAGTGCAGAGTTCAGGAGGGTGCTTTGTACAGAGTGCAGAGTTCAGGAGAGTGCTATGTACAGAGTGCAGAGTTCAGGAGTGTGCTTTGTACAGAGTGCAGAGTTCAGGAGAGTGCTACGTACAGAGTGCAGAGTTCAGGGGGGTGCTACATACAGAGTGCAGAGTTCAGGAGAATGCTTTGTACAGAGTGCAGAGTTCAGGAGGGTGCTACATACAGAGTGCACAGTTCAGGAGGGTGCTATGTACAAAGTGCAGAGTTCAGGAGGATGCTACATACAGAGTTCAGGAGGATGCTTCGTACAAAGTGCAGAGTTCAGGAGGGTGCTACGTACAGAGTACAGAGTTCAGGAGGATGCTACGTACAAATTGCAGAGTTCAGGAGGGTGCTACATACAGAGTGCACAGTTCAGGAGGATGCTATGTACAAAGTGCAGAGTTCAGGAGGGTGCTACGTACAGAGTACAGAGTTCAGGAGGATGCTACGTACAAAGTGCAGAGTTCAGGAGTGCGCTTTGTACAGAGTGCAGAGTTCAGGAGGATGCTACCTACAGAGTGCAGAGTTCAGGAGGGTGCTAGTTTGTCGACGCTATAACGTTTGTGTAAACCAATTAATATATGCCTATTGGGATTCTTTTTTACCAAAAATATTTAGCAGAATACAAATTGGCCTAAAGTTATGAAGAAATGTGATTCTTTTTTTAAATTTTATTAGACATGTTTTATAGCAAAAAGTAAAGAAATATATATATATTTTTTTTTTTTTTCAAAATGTTTGATATTTTTCCTTTTTAAGCACAAAAAATAAAAACCCAGTGGTGATCGAACACCATCAAAAGAAAGCTCTTTGTGGGAAAACAATTACATAAATTTCATTTGAGTACAGCTTTGCGTAACTGTGCAATTGTCAGTTAAAGTAACACAGTGAAAAAAAAACAAAAATTGATCTGGTTATGAAGGGGAATCAAGTGGTCAAGTGGTTAATGAGTGAGGAGGACAATGCCTTATTGACTGGACAGAAGCAGGTAGAAGGTCGGACAGCTACTATATATATATATATATTATTTTTTTTTTTCTTTCTTTAAACTGTGCATTTAGCTGTTTGTTCATGGGTCTGTATTAAATGGATGGAGCAGCTTTTTCAGGAACACATTTATCCAGGTCGTTCTCAATCCCCAGTCATTGTTTTCTCCTTTTTTGCATCTTTATAATGTTTCCCAGTAGGTGAAGATAGAAAATGCCAGTGAATGCAAAGTAGGGTTTTAGGTTAAAGATGCAGTGTGGTAATTGTGTGCAGCTCCTAATGAGCAGGAATTATTCTGGTCTTCCACAGGAGCCAGTAGCAAATCACTGATGAAAGCAATGATTTATTATTTGACTCGACAGAACTCTATGAAAACTTACTGTAGGTTCACACTTATGCTCTTTTTGTAAATTTTTTTTAGTACATTTTTAAGCATTTTTTGTGTTTTTTTTTTTTTTATGTATTCTGTGTTATTTATGAACTTTCATTGAAGTCTACGGGGCTAAAAACACACCAAAAGAAGCGTCTTCACCTTTTTATAGGTCATGCAAAAGTGCATTGCATAAGTGTGAACAGGTCTAATAGACAATATTGGGATTCCTCCTGTCATGCGTTGTCATGTGATGGTATTAAAGTGGTAGTAAACTCTTTTTTTTTTTTTTACCCGCTTAAGCACCCAGCCTTTTTCTGACATTTGTTGTTTACAAGTAAAAATCTGTATTTTTTGCTAGATTACTATTACTTAGAGACCCCCAAACATTATATATTTTTAGCAGAGACTATAGAGAATAAAATGGCGGTTGTTTCAATTTTTTATGTCGCATGATTTTTGCACAGCAGTTTTTTAAACACAAGTTTTTTGGAAAAAAATACACTGTAATGAATTAAAAAGAAAAAAAAACCATAATATATACCCCTATTTTTTTGTACTATATAAAAGATGATGTTAAACCAAGTAAATAGATACTAGAGCTGCACGATTCTGGCTAAAATGAGAATCACAATTTTTTTGCTTAGAATATAGATCATGATTCTCAGCATGCAGACACTTTCCTTCCTGTTTATTTTTCTTTATGGACGTTCGGCTACTTACTTATCCGACTTCCGCTATCAGATCTAGGCTTGAATTGGCTGCCGGCTCCATCTTTGATGATGTGGCAGCAGAAGTTCCGGCTCTCTATATGATCAAAACGAGGCTTGAATCGGACTCCGGAGCCGCCTTTCGGTGACGTGGCGGCTTTTGATTCGATACTCAAAACGAGGTTTCATCCGCACGCCGGCGCCATGTTGGAATGGCGCGGCATGCCATCAATTAGAGCTTTAGCAGCTGTTTTTGTTCCATATCTCTATAAATACAAGGTATGGTACATTCAGGCACTTGGCTAATTCCTATGAGGATGTTCATTTTAATGAAACGCGTTAAGAGTATTATGAGTGCCAGACCCTAAATTGAATGCTTCTTACCATTGGAAACTCTGTAAGTGTATTTCTTTTATGTTAAATAAACCATCAATACCATATCACACTATGTTGTTCCTTGGTTCATCCCTTTATATCCATCCATGATTGGGGATTCCTTGGCATTACCTTCTGGAGCTGTTTGGGGAACATCCACCTAGGCTCAACCTGTGATCCTGAGACGCTGCAGAGGTTCCCATCATTCTGTGCTGTGGGCACATCTTCACATTCAGCCTGTATGACCCATTTGCTGTATAGTAATTTGGATCCATACCATCTGGTAAGCACATTTGAATATTTGTGGTGTGGGACCTGTTTTTTCTTCAAGTCACTATTTTCATGTGGATTGATTTGGACTTTTTGTCACTTGCACTTTTTTGGACTTTCGTTTTCTAATAAGTTTAATGAGTTTTCGTTCACTTCCCTAATTAAAAGTTTATCCAACGTGTATAACTATTTATGTACATTATCATTGGTTATTTAGCGCTGCACTATATATATAATTTACTATGATTCTCAGCGTAACATCATCTTTTACATTATACAAAAAAAATTGGGCTAACTTTACTGTTTAGTTTTGTGTTTTTTTCCCAAAAAAACTGCGTTTGAAAGAATTCTGCACAAATACTGTGAGATTTTATTCTCTAGGGCAGGGGTGTCAACCTCAATTTCATTGTGGGCCAAACCAGCATTATGGTTGCCCTCAAAGGGCCGGTTATTATTATGATACAGGATTTATATAGCGCCAACAGTTTGCACAGAGCTTTACAATATTTTTATATCTGTAAGATTAGATGTCCAGAGCACCCCACACCCCTTAAACCCTTACATGAGATGTCAAGAGCCCCCCACCATCAGAAGTCAAGAGTCAATCACCCTTCCTTACATCATAATGCACCCTATTACCTTGTGCTGCTGCCAGGAAGAAGATGCGGGTGGATCTCAGAAGAAGAAAGTGCAGGGTCTGGAGGAGAACCAGAGGAGCGCTGGAGTCAGCTTCCAGAGTCTGCTGAATGTCTGAGACCAGAGTAAGCAGAGGCAAGGTGGTGTTGTGGCTGCACAGAGAGGTGCAGGATCCATAGGAGGAGTTCTGCCCTCCTCTCTGCTGAGGATTGCTGGGAAGGGGGAGGGCCAAAGACAAGCCTTTCTGAAGCTGCACAGAGGAGTGCAGGATCTGGCAAAGGAGTTATGTCCTCTCTGCTGCTGACTACTGAGACAAAGTGGGGGCAGAGACAGGGGGGGTGGGTGTGCCATAGCTGCAGGAGAGGTGCGAGGGCCACATTTAATGGCCTGGGGTGGGGGGCGCATTCAGCCCCAGGGCCTTGTATTTGACACCTGTGCTCTAGGGTCTCTGCTAAAAAAATGTATATAATGTTTGGGGGTTCTAAGTAATTTTCTAGCAAAAAATACTGATTTAAACTTGTAAGCAACAAGTGTCAGAAAAAGGCTTAGTCTTTAAGAGGTTAAACTGCCCTCACTTACAGACGGAAGTTTATTCCTTTGATCTAAAAGAACGAAATGATACATTATAAAGCATTGTGTTTATAATTATCTCCCAGCCTTAACTATGTTGATAAACATTTGCCGGAAGCACTTTTTTTTTTTGACAGCTGTAAGTGAGCAGAGAATAGCTGTGCGGTGTGGACCATCCTCTGCTCAGCGGGAATCGATCCGCCGATCCCCGCTGAGCAGGCGGATGACAGCTCCGTCTCCACACTGTGTGCAAAGAGGGAGTGTCAGAGCCCCGCTGCTCTCTATGGGGGAATCAGATGAGAACGGACCGCCTGTCCGCTCTCATCCGATCCCCTGGACGGATTGAAAAAAGGGTTTCCATCCATCCAGATTTCACGGACAGGATCGGATGCGGATGGCAGCGGGTGTCAGCAGAGATGTCTCCGCTGACATCCGCTGCCCCATAGGGATGCATGGAGGATCCAATCAGATCCACCAAAAAAACTGACAGGCGGATCTGATCGGATCGTTCATGTGAAAGGAGCCTAAGGATTGAGGACATGCCGTTTTAAGATTGTGAGGGGAGGGTGAATCGAGATTGCGATTGTTTAACCATTAATCGTGCAGCTCTAATAGATACCTATAGAGTTACAGAGGAGGTCTAGCACAAGAATTATTGCTCTCACTCAGACGTTTGCGGCATCACTTCACATGTGTGGCCCAAACACTGTTTACATATGTGTGCGTGACCTACGTATACGTTCATTACTGTACACGGGGACAGGAAGCTTAAAAAAAAGGTTCTTTATTATTTATTTATTTCGTTATATTTTTTAATTTTTACACTGTCCCCTTATAAAAAAAAAATGTCCTCACTTCTATTGCTATCGCAGGGAGTGTAAACAAATCACAAGGGATTTGTGAAAAAGCATGACAGGTCCTCTGTATGGAGAGATCTGGAGTCTAAAAGACCCCAAATCTCCCCTCTACCCTTAAAAGCTAAAGGAAAAAAAACTCTAACTTTTGCTTTAAGATAAAAAAAAAAAACATGTTTACACGGCCTGAGGGCATAGAGATGAGCGGTGGCCATCTTGACATTGCTTATCTCTATGGCAAGCCACTGCCAACCCTGGATAGTTCCCAGGCGATCGGTAACATTAACCTTGGAACCACTGGGAAGCCGCGGGGGGACCTTTCCCACAGCTTCTAAAAAGTGATCCCCTGGCGAATCTGCTGCAGGGATCACTTTTATCAGAAAGCCAGCCCCCTAAGGGAAAAAAAAAATCCCAGGGTTATGACATATAGCTACAGACATAAACTCTGTAATTAACGTCAAAATAATGACATAAATTCACAGTTAGGCAGTCGGCAGGTGGTTCTTGCACCTACAGGTAAGCCTATAATTAGGGATGGGCCAAACACCCCCCTGTTCGGTTCGCACCAGAAGATCTGGAACAGGGAAAAAGTTCTAGCGAACATGTGAACCCTATTCAAGTCTATGGGACACGAACATGAAAAATCAAAAGTCCTAATTTTAAAGGCTTATATGCAAGTTACTGCCATAAAAATGTATAGGGGTCTGGGCACTGTCATGGGGAACATGTATCAATGCAAAAAAACATTTTTCAAAATGATTGTTTTTAAAAGAGCAGTGGTTTTATTGGTGCCTAAAGTGAAACAATGAAAATGAAAAATTCCTTTAAATATCGTGCCTGGGGGGTCCACTTAATGTGCCTGTAAAATGGCTCATCTGTACGATGTATGGAGCCTGCTGAAGCAATACTGACTGTAATTTAAACTTGCTCGTGGCTGTAATTTATTGCCAGTACACAGCAATACAGATAAGAAAATGAAAAAAACTGCGTGGGGTCCCCCCCCAAAAATCCAGACCCTTTTCCGAGCATGCAGCCTGGTAGGTCAGGAAAGGGGTGGGATGAGCGAGCGCCCCCCCTGAACCAAACTAGACCACATGCCCTCAACATGAAGGGGTGAGTGCTTTGGGGTAGGGGGCCATGTTGATAGGGACAAGGGCCTCTTCCTGACAACCTTGGGCTGTGATTGTCAGGGTCTGCGGGTGGGGGGCTTATTGGAATCTGGAAGCCCCCTTTAACAAGGGGACCCCTATATCCTGGCCCCTCCTATGTGAATGGGTATCGGGTACATCATACCCATACCCATTCACCAAAAAAAAGTGTAAAAATGTAACACAGTTTTTGACAAGTCCTTTATTAAAAAGAAAAAAATGGTGTCCCTCGATGTAAATCCATCGTCAATCACAATGCCTGCCAACCCGAAAAACAGAAAAATTGCAAAAAACGCTTTGCCTCCTAAGAGGCTACCCGCAGTATGTTCAATCTTCAGCTTTGACAGTTCTTTTATAGGCAAGGGGCAGGGCTACCGGGCTATATCACCCTGTGGCACTGCCCACTTCTGACATCACATGGCGTCCTGTGACTTCAGAAGGGCCGGTGCCCCCGGGTGATGTGGCCGGGTGGCCTTGCCCCTTGCCTATAAAAGAACTTTCAAAGCTGAAGATTGGGCAGACGGCGGGTAGCCTCTTAAGAGGCGAAACGTTTTTTAATTCTTCCTGTTTTTCGGGTCCGGCGGTTTTTACTTTTCCTGTGGTTTTTACACTTTTTCGATGAATGGGTACGGGTAATATGTACCCGATACCCATTTACATAGGGGGGCGGGATCTGGGGGCTGCCTTGTTAAAGGGGGCTTCCAGATTACGATAAGCCCCCCACCCGCAGACCCCCACATCCACAGCCCAGGGTTGTCAGGAAGAGGCCCTTGTCCCCATCGACATGGGGACAAGGTGCTTTGGGGGCACCCCAAAGCACCCTCCCCATGTTGAGGACAAGCGGTCTGGTATGGTTCAGGAGGTGGGGCCAGATACAGATTTTGGGGAGGGGGCCCACATTGTTATTTTTGTTTTGTTTTTTTATTCTGTCATAGGGTTCCCCTTAACCACTTAAATACAGGGCACTTTCACCCTCTTCCTGCCCAGACCAATTTTTTAGCTTTCAGTGCTCATTGGCGTCTAGGGGAAATCTTGGTCGGCTTGACATGGCACTGCTCCCTGTCTTTAACATTGGCCTCTATGGAAAATCTTGGTCAGCTTGACATGGCACTACTCGCGAACTATAAGTGATAGGGACACCAAACATAGGGAGCACAGAGAGGGGACCCAGGACTATAACATATTCATACACTTTAAAAGTGGAGTATGCCTGTACACTAAACTGACTGCACTAAGCTGACTGAACTCACTATCCACTATACTAACTACCTGCCTAATCTCCATTGTCACACACTATACACGGCTGCCGTATAAGCAGCCCTCTTATATGGTGTGGGGTGTGGACTTAGCCCCTGGGCCATGATTGGCCAAAGGCACTCTGCCTTTGGCCAATCATGGCTCTAACAGTACATTGTGCTGTGACTGGCCAAAGCATACAGGTCAGGTGCATGCTTTGGCCAATCATCAGCAATCAATGCACTGCAAGAGCGCAGTGCATTATGGGGCATTCATTGGTGGGAGAACTTCCAGCGCCCCATTTGTTCGGGTGTTTAGCGAACACACGAACAGCTAATGTTCGAGTCAAACACAGAGCCCATCCCTGTCTATAATATAGCTTACCTGTAGGTACAGGGAATATCCCCTAAACTTGCACTGTTTAGGAGATATTATCACTGCATGCAGCCAGTGATGTCATCGGCGCATGCACGCCAAAGGGACAGCATAACCATGCCGTCCCTTCAGAGCTCCGTGCCGCAGTCCGTAACTCCCGCGCACATGCACGGGAGTGACATCATCGTGGCTCGGCCAATCAGGCGATCGAAACACGTGGGTGGAGGGGGAATTATGGTGTGGGGTTGTTTTTACAGTGATGGGAACTCTTAAGGCATCAACATATCAAGACATTTTGGACAATTTCATGCTCCCAATTTTGTGGGAACAGTTTGGGGATGGCCCCTTCCTGTTCCAACATGACTGCACACCAGTGCACAAAGCAAGGTCCATAACGACATGGATGATTGAGTATGGGGTGGAGGAACTGACCTCAACCTAATAGAACACCTTTGGGATGAATTAGAGTGGAGACTGCGAGCCAGGCCTTCTCATCCAACATTAGTGCCTGACCTCACAAATGTGCTTCTGGAGGAATGGTCAAACATTCCCATAGACACACTCTTAAACCTTGTGGCCAGCCTTCCCAGAAAAGTTGAAGCTGTTATAGCTGCAAACTCAATATTGAACCCTACGGACTAAGACTGGGATGTCATTAATGTTCAAGTGCGTGTAAAGGCAGGTGTCCCAATACTTTTGGTAATATAGTGTATCTTGTATAGTTGGCTGCCATGGCTAAATCCCTATAGCTCCCAGTATTCACATTTCCTGAATGACCATGCCTGTTAAAAAAATCAAGCTGCTGTGTTCCCTATTTCAAAACCCCTCCCTGCATGTTAACCACACCCACACACATCAGCCTGTACTAGGGAGAATCTTGTAACATGAGGCAGCAGTCCTACTATGAATTAGAATAGGAAGCCTGCTGCCAGCCAGTGAACAAAGGTTCATTTCTATCTTCTAGACACAGTTGCATTGTTTCCCGGATAGTAGCATGCGTTGAGTTATTTTACGTGTTGCATGGAGTTGCTCGTTAATAACATCTAAATGTCTCTTCTAATGATTTTCGTCATTTTCCTTTGGCTCTGAATTTTCTTTTGTTCCTGATGATGGGGGGAATAGGACGCATTGCTGTGGCTGACAGGGTAAGTGGCTGTTTTGACAACCAGTGAATAATATGCAAAGCTCCCAACAGCAAAACAAACAGGGGCCTCTGTGTGTGGGCACGTTGTACTTGTGCAGAGTAGAATGTGAAAAACACTTAAAGAAATAATCTATTCACCTATTGTCCCAGCATTATTTTCCTATAGCACTCAGAAGACTGAGCAGTTAAGCACAAACCTGCACTGATAAACCCTAATGCAGAAAAACAGTCTGTGTTTAACTGTAGGTACATATACATCTCAGCATATGACAAACACCAATTAGCTATCATATTATGACCACCCACCTAATATAGAATAGGTTCCCCTTCTGCCAGCAAAAAAGCCCTGACCTCTCAAGGAATTAACTCCACTAGACCTCAAAAGGTATGTTGTGGTATCTGGCACCAAGCCGTCAGTAGCAGATCCTTTAATTCGTATAAGTTGCATGGTGGAGCCTCCATGAATTGGACTTGTTTTTCTAGTACAGTGTTTCTCAACCTTTTTTCAGTTTCCCTTTAAAATTCTGCACAATCTCGAGGCATCCCATTCTAAAGTGTAAAACTAAAACTAAACGAATAGTTTTACATAACGTAGCAACATCCATACACATGGGCCATCAACATCCATGCACATGGGCCATCAACATGCATACACTTGGGCCATCAACATCCATACACTTGGGCCATCAACATCCATACACATGGGCCATCAACATCCATACAATTGGGCCATCAACATCCATACACTTGGGCCATCAACATCCATACACATGGGCCATCAACATCCATACACATGGGGCATTAACATCCATGCACATGGGCCATCAGCATCCATACACATGGGCCATCAACATGCATACACTTGGGCCATCAACATCCATACACTTGGGCCATCAACATCCATACACATGGGCCATCAACATCCATACACATGGGGCATTAACATCCATGCACATGGGCCATCAACATCCATGCACATGGGCCATCAACATGCATACACTTGGGCCATCAACATCCATACACTTGGGCCATCAACATCCAAACACATGGGCCATCAACATCCATACACATGGGGCATTAACATCCATACACATGGGCCATCCAACATTAGAAGTGATTTATTCCTCCACAATTGCAAACTGGTACTGACTAGTATTCTAGCATTTCTCTTCCCCTTCAGTGTCTCTTCTTCTGCTTGCCAATGACCCCAGCGTTGATGGAGCGGGGACGAGTAAACAAGGATGGTATGCAAGCACCCGGCGTTCCCTTATCAACCAGTTATGTAATTGGTTGTCAGGATGCCAGTGGCTTGACCTGCACGGTGCCCAGGGTTGGAATGCTGCAAAGTTAAAACCTGTGGCAATTTGTTGCAATTTATAGGCATTTTGCCAAGGCACCCCTAAAGATCCCAGGAGGCACACCAGCTGTTGAAAAAGATTGTTCTAATACATCCCACATATTCTTCATTGTATTGAGATCTGGGGACTTTGAAGGTCAAGTTAAAACCTTGAACTCTCAATGCTGAGAAATACAGGCAGATACTTATCCATCATGCCATACCATCAGGGAGGCGACTGACCCCAAATTTAGTCTGCATCAGGACAACAATCCCAAACATACAGCCAATGTCATTAAGAACTATCTTCAACAACAAAAAGAACAAGGAGCCCTGGAAATTATGGTTTGAAACATAGAAACATAGAATGTGTCGGCAGATAAGAACCATTTGGCCCATCTAGTCTGCCCAATATATCTGAATCCTATGAATAGTCCCTGGCCCTATCTTATATGAAGGATAGCCTTATGCCTATCCCATGCATGCTTAAACTCCTTCACTGTATTTGAAGCTACCACTTCTGAAGGAAGGTTATTCCATGCATCCACTACTCTCTCAGTAAAGTAATACTTCCTCATATTACTTTTAAACCTTTGCCCCTCTAATTTAAAACTGTGTGCTCTTGTGGTAGTTTTTCTTCTTTTAAATATGCTCTCCTCCTTAACCGAGTTGATTCCCTTTATGTATTTAAAAGTTTCTATCATATCCCCTCTGTCTCTTCTTTCTTCCAAGCTATACATGTTAAGGTCCTTTATCCTTTCCTGGTAAGTTTTTTCCTGCAATCCATGTACTAGTTTAGTAGCTCTTCTCTGAACTCTCTCTAGAGTATCTATATCCTTCTGGAGATATGGCCTCCAGTACTGCGCACAATACTCCAAGTGAGGTCTCACCAGTGTTCTGTACAGCGGCATAAGCACTTCTCTCTTTCTACTGCTTATACCTCTCCCTATACATCCAAGCATTCTGCTGGCATTTCGTGCTGCTCTATTACATTGTCTTCCCACCTTTAAGTCTTCTGAAATAATTACTCCTAAATCCCTTTCCTCAGATGCTGAGGTCAGGACTGTGTCAAATATTCTATATTCTGCCCTTGGGTTTTTACGCCCCAGGTGCATTATCTTGCACTTATCCACATTAAATTTCAGTTGCCAGAGTTCTGACCATTCTTCTAGTTTTCCTAAATCCTTTTCCATTTGGCGTTTCCCTCCAGGAACATCAACCCTGTTACATATCTTTGTGTCATCAGCAAAAAGACGAACCTTACCATCGAGGCCTTTTGTAATATCACTTATGAAGATATTAAACAAAATTGGTCCCAGTACAGATCCCTGAGGTACCCCACTGGTAATATGACCTTGTTCTGAATGTTCTCCATTGACTACAACCCTCTGTTGTCTGTCACTCAGCCACTGCCTAATCCACTCAACAATATGGGAGTCCATGCTCAATGACTGCAGTTTATTGATAAGTCTTCTATGTGGGACAGTGTCAAAAGCCTTACTAAAATCTAGATATGCAATGTCTACTGCACCTCCACCGTCTATTATTTTAGTCACCCAGTCAAAAAAATCTATAAGATTTGTTTGACATGATCTCCCTGAAGTAAAGCCATGTTGTTTTTCATCTTGCAATCCATGGGATTTAAGATGTTCCACAATCCTATCCTTTAATAGGGTTTCCATTAATTTGCCTACTATTGATGTCAGACTCACTGGTCTATAGTTGCTCGATTCCTCCCTACTACCTTTCTTGTGAATGTGTAAGTGTAATAAGAAGAATTGAGGCTGGTTTGAAGCCAAAGGGTAGTCACACGAAATATTGATTTGATTTGGATTTTTCTTGGGTTTGCTAACTTTGCATTTTGTAAATTGATAAAAATAAACAAATAAAATATATATATTATTAAAACCATTCTTACTTGCCAGCATTTTGTCATACCTGCCTAAATCTTTTGAACAGTACTGTATAAATGTATAAAGTATAAATGTATAAAGTTCAGATTCAGTTTTATGCAGACTTTTTTATGTAATGAAGGATTCAATGAGTTTTGGGGCTCAAATGGTCCTCCTTCATTACGGTTTAGCATTGGTGTGTACAGGACTGATAAAGCTGGAGGGATCCTGAGGGGTAATTAGAATGATCACTCAAGATGCTGGTCTCTATCTTAATCTGGAGGCTGAGTTGACAAGAGATCTTCTCTGCACCTCCTGCCCTGTACCCCCTGGAGCTGAAGACAGGGTGTAGCAGAACAAGGAGTGGCTTGGGTGCCTGCAGTGGGTCCAGGTGCAGCAAAGGATCATAAATTCGGGAGCTGCTGTGCAGTGTAAATGCTTATAGCAGGTTCACACAGTAGGGTGGAACACAGGACAGGAACAGGAACTTGCAGTAGCAAAGAGAAGAGCCATAATCAGGCTAAGCCTAGTTGTCAAAAGATAGCAGAAGTACAAAGCAGGAGCAAGGTACATAAGCAGGAGCAAGGTCAAAGTCCAGGCCAGGGTCAATAACAGGCAGGCAGCAGTGGTACCAAGGCAGCATGCAGGTGTAATCAGGATATGAACCAAGGTGTCACGTACCTTGTGACAAAGTCTGATGTCTATAGGGATGCCTTTCGTACAGCCCTAGCTCAGGGATCACTGATGTTGCGACAAAGGCCACGAGAGCACGGAGAGGTATGAGCGCCTTTAAGATCTTCCGCTGGTTGCAGAGGTGCATAGCCTGTGCATCACCAGAGTTGGGCCAGAAGGCTGAAACAGCAGATGGTGGTAAGGGCAGCAGATGGATTACTGGATATAAGGTCAGACAAGCCAGGCCAGCCATAGGTAGCAGTCAGAGAATGGTCAGGATAGAGGCAGAGGTTAGCAACACTTGGGGCAGGCAGATGAGAAAAGGCAGAGCAGGGTCCAGTCAAGTCAAGGTCAGGGCAGGTACCATTCAAGTGAGGTCAGGGCAAGCCGGGTCAAAAACAGAATTTAAACACAGGAAGAGATGCAGGAACACAAGTAATAGCTGCATATCCAATAACACCGGCTTCTGCAGTTGAAAAAATCCAAATGGTGTCAATGTTAGTGGCGGGTGCGCACCCATATGTGCACATCTATGCACAGCAAGGTGAGCACCCGCATATGTATGCACCTAAAGACTTCACTTGCACTATAGGTGTCAGGTCAAAGGTGCAGATAGCCATTAACCACTTGCCGACCGCCGCACAACTATCTACGTCGGCGGTCAGCCCCTCACAGGCAAACTAACGTAGGGCTACGTCGCTTGCTTGTGAGGGTCTAGGGAGCGAGCGCGCGCCGCCGTGGTCACGGACCCCCCCGCGCGTGTGACCAGCGGACCCGATGTCCGCTGGCCACTCGGCGATCGGCGGGGGAGAGGGAGAATGTCAGGCAGCTTGTGTAAACAAGCGACCTGTCATTCTCCTCGCTGTAAAGACACTGATCACATGGATCTACTATGTAGATCCGTTGATCAGTGTCCTTACAGCTCAAGCCACAACCAATCACAGTAGAAAGCACTCCCCTAGGGACACACACAGCCCCTCCCTCCCAAATAAAGTTAACCCCTTCACTACCAGTGTATTTTTACAGTAACAGTGCATATGTATAGCACTGATTACTGTAGAAATGTCACTGGTAACCCCAAAAGTGTCAAAAATGTCAGTCAAGGGTCCGATCTGTCCGCCGCAATGTCGCAGTACCGCAAAAAAAATCGCAGATCGCCGCCATTACGCGTTAAAAATAAAACAACAAAAATGACAAAAATCTTTCCCTTTGTTAGTAAACGCGATAACTTTTGCGCAAACCAATCAAAATACGCTTTTTGCAATTTTTTTTACCAAACATAGGTAGCATAAAACAAATTTTGCTATTTTTGCAATTTTTGCAAAATTGACGCTCTTTTTTTGTTTATAGAGCGTGATCAAAAAATCGCACAGGTGATTAAATACCACCAAAAGAAAGCTCTGTTTGTGGGAAAAAAAGGACGCCAAATTCGTTTAGGTATAGCGTCGCACGACCGCGCAATTGTCCGTTAAAGTCACGCAGTGCCGAATCGCAAAATACCCCCTGGTCGGAATGGGGGTAAAATCTTCCGGGGCTTAAGTGGTTAAATAACTCAAATCAGTTGTGTTGTGCTTTGAATGTGTTTTGTTGTGCTTTTAATATGGTTCTTCAGGACAGAGCTATTGCTGGACATGCACAGTCATAGTTAGGGTGAGTTAGCAACAGCTGGGCAGCATAAGAATGAAGTCAAAAGTAGGAGCAAGGTCAAAGTCCAGGCCATGGTCAATAACAGGCAGACAGCAGAGGTACCAAGGCAGCAGGCAGGTGTAGTCAAGATATGAGCCAAGGTCAGCAACCGGAGATCATGAGGCAAGCTGGGTCAAACATTGGATAGCAGAATACAGGTCAGGTCTTGGATCAAAGAATCGGACACCCACACAGCAGCTTTATTCAGTTTACTGTGGTGTAAACTGGGATCTTGGCAGCAAAACTAGTGCCAGATATTGCTTACAGTAGGTGCACCAACATGTGTTGATGTCTGCAAAGCCATGACCCATGTAGCAGGCCACAAGCTGTATTATACAGACAGGCAAATCTCTTATACAGTCATACATTTGACTCTTTTGCAACCAGTCCATACTTGAGTAAAAAAAAGAAAAATCTGAAAGGGATTCTAGCTACTTCCTACTCTGTCCAAAACTTAAAACAAGGTTTTGGCTTTGAAATTCTTCAGCCCAATGCATTTTAAATATAGTCCATTTGCTAAGTAAGTTCACTTTCAGGAGCAATTAAAACCCTGGATAAAAGGTATCATTTTGTAACCACATTACTCAAAGACTCTAATACTCTTCTGTCTAAACAATGTTTAGTAAATTCTGTTTTTAACTTGAAGAAACACCCTTTGATACATTGTAATTCCCGGTGAGAGCTCCCTGCACTTTCCGCAAAGTTCTTTTACTGCATGCTAAATAGTAAAAGAAAACATTGATCCTTACATTTCCTTTCTGTCATTTGTTCTCCTTTTTTGCTACGCATCTTGTGTGTTTTCTCATGAAAGTCATCTTTCATCGGGCCTGAGGCTGGTAGTGTATTTGTTGTGTTTTGTTTAGGAATTACCATTCTTCTATCTGGGGAGATTATAAGGATTGCCTATAGAACAGGTCTCACCCACTTTGTGTTTGAAGAATGCAACTTCTCAAGGCAAAATCAACAAGGCGCTGCCAATAGCTCAATGGTGGCGAGATTATGCCATTGTTGTCACACTGGAGAACAAAAATATTTGAAAAGTGAAGGTCCTGTATGAGGACCCATTCAGGGGAGAGGTATGATAGCGTGATGCATACAATGGAATATTTTTTTAAGCAGACGTCTAGTAGCAGTGGATCTATGGTTGAATTAAAGTGCACCTGTCATGGGAGGAATATGGAGACGGGTCTGACCTCTCTTTGTCATTATAATGTTTTGGCTTCAATGCTTTTTGAATAGCAGTCCCACAATAATTACCATTAGCGCTTTTTAGACCAGACTTTCTCAAACGTTTTACCCCAGAGGAACCTTTGAAATACTTTTTAAGGTTTCCAGACATGCTTGCTAAAACAAAATCATTGGAGGTCTGGAAAAAAATGCCTCTTACAATGTTAGTGATTGGGAAAAATGCCCCCCTTATAGTGGTGGTCAGAATGTCACTGCAAAAATGATCATTGGTGTAATGCAGCTGAGTCTGCCAAGTAGCATTGACCCCAGAAATTTATAGGTACCATCAAATAGTTTGCTAGTAGTCAGCTACACCTTAAGAACCCCCTAGCAACCTCTGAAGGAACCATAGGATCCCATAGGGCCATAGGTGTGCGCAGCCTATTGCATTAGGGTGTGCACCTCAAATCTCAAACATACATGCATGTGTGTGTCTACATGTATATGGCCCCGGTGACTTTATCTCCCTGCTGGCACAATGAAAGAGTAGTGCTTTAGCACTTCTTTTATGGCTGAGCAGGTAAGAGTGAGATCTTTCCCATCTCCCCACCAGCACAGAGAGCGATAATGCTAATGTGCACTAGGTGATTAGGGTGTGCCCAGGCACACCCGGCACACCCTGTGCACACGCCTATGCATAGGGCCCTGGTTGAGAATAGCTGTTCAAGACACTCATGTTTGGCATTCTTGTTCTGGGTCAGATGACTAACTTTTTCATAGTGCGTGGCCAGCAACGGCAGCCTATATAGTGCTTTCCTTACAGGTGTCATTTAAGGAGCACCTGTAAAAATAAGCATATAAATGGGCAGCACAGTGGTGTAGTGGTTAGCACTTTCACCTAGCAGCAAGAGGGTCGCTGGTTCAAATCCCAATCACAACACTACCTGCCTGGAGTTTACATGTTCTCCCTGTGCCTGCGTGGGTTTCCTCCAGGTACTCCAGTTTCCTCTCACACTCCAAAGACATGCTGGTATGTTAATTGGATCCTGTATAAAAAAAAAAATTGGCTTTACTGTATGTATGAATGTGAGTTAGGGACCTTAGATTGTACACTCCTTGAGGGCAGGGACTGATGTGAATGTGCAATGTATATGTAAAGTGCTGCGTAAATTGACAGCGCTATATAAGAACCTGAAATAAATAAAATATAAATCAGCAGGCCTGAAGAATTTTCTTATTTGTGTGTATTAAAATTATGCAAATTCATAGCATGTTACGGGGAACATTGACCCACTTACATCAGTCCCTGCCCCACAAAAGAGCTTACACATTTCTACTGCATTCATCACCTTGTGCACACACTGCAGGGCCAAATACTGTATATGTTTGCATGTTGCCATACCTTTCCAGGAATTTTTTTAATATCTTGTACAAATTTATTATTGATTGTTTTTTTTAGCACTTTAAATATTTTGTTTTCATCAAGTAAATACAAGGGATTATATTAGAATCTTTCACATTTATTATTTTTAGAAGATCATTTGTCATATTAGGCTCCTATTTACATTAATCAGGCTAATCTTAACTGCTTTGATGAACCCTACCTCACCTGCTTTGTAAACCTCTAATAAATATGTATATACTGTATGTGTATAAATATATATACACAGTATCTCACAAAAGTGAGTACACCCCTCACATTTTTGTAAATATTTTATTCTATCTTTTCATGTGACAACACTGAAGAAATGACACTTTGCTACAATGTAAAGTAGTGAGTGTACAGCTTGTATAACAGTGTAAATTTGCTGTCCCCTCAACATAACTCAACACACAACCATTAATGTCTAAACCGCTGGCAACAAAAGTGAGTACACCCCTATGTGAAAATGTCCAAATTGGGCCCAATTAGACTTTTTCCCTCCCCAATGTCACTCGTTAGTGTTACAAGGTCCCAGGTGTGAAGGAGGAGCAGGTGTGTTAAATGTAGTGTTATTGCTCTCACTCTCCCATACTGGTCACTGGAAGTTCATCATGGCACCTCATGGCAAAGAACTCTCCAAGGATGTGAAAAAAAAAATTGTTGCTCTACATAAAGATGGCCTAGGCTATAAGAAGATTGCCAAGACCCTGAAACTGAGCTGCGGCATGGTTGCCAAGTTTAACAGGACAGGTTCAACTCAGAACAGGCCTCACCATGGTCGACCAAAGAAGTTGAGTGCACATGCTCAGAGTCATATCCAGAGGTTGTCTTTGGGAAATAGACATATGAGTGCTGCCAGCATTGCTGCAGAGGTTGAAGGGGTGGGGGGTCAGCCTGTCAGTGCTCAGACCATACACCGCACACTGCATCAAATTAGTCTGCATGGATTTTGTTCCAGAAGGAAGCCTCTTCTAAAGATGATGCACAAGAAAGCCTGCAAACAGTTAGCTAAGGACAAGCAGACGAAGGACTTAGATTACTGGAACCATGTCCTGTGGTCTGATGAGACCAAGATAAACTTATTTGGTTCAGATGGTGTCAAGCGTGTGTGGCGGCAACCAGGTGAGGTGTACAAAGACAAGTGTGTCTTGTCTACAGTCAAGCATGGTGGTGGGAGTGTCAGGGTCTGGGGCTGCATGAGTGCTACCGGCACTGGAGAGCTACAGTTCATTGAGGGAACCATGAATGCCAACATGTACTGCGACATACTGAAGCAGAGCATGATCCCCTCCCTACGGAGACTGGGCCGCAGGGCAGTATTACAACATTATAATGACCCCAAACACACCTCCAAGACGACCACTGCCTTGCTAAAGAAGCTGAGAGTAAAGGTGATGGACTGGCCAAGCATCTCTCCAGACCTAAACCCTATTTAGCATGTGGGGCATCCTCAAACGGAAGGTGGAGGAGCACAAGGTCTCTAACATCCACCAGCTCCGTGATGTCATCATAGAGAAGTGGAAGAGGACTCCAGTGGCAACCTGTGAAGCTCTGGTGAACTCCATGCCCAAGAGGGTTTAGGCAGTGCTAAAAAATAATGGTGGCCACACAAAATATTGACACTTTTGGCCCAATTTGGACATTTCCACTTAGGGGTGTACTCACTTTTGTCGCCAGCGGTTTAGCCATTAATGGCTGTGTGTTGAGTTATTTTGAGGGGACAGCAAATTTACACTGTTATACAAGCTGTACACTCACGTCTTTATATTGTAGCAAAGTGTAATTTCTTCAGTGTTGTCACATGAAGAGACATAATCAAATATTTACAAAAATGTGAGGGGTGTACTCACTTTTGTGAGATACTGTATACATATCCAGTGGTATTTAGCTAAATAATGACCCTCCAATTGATTCTGTATCCTCCACCTAATTGGAAATATCCGTTAAAACCTGGTAGTTAAGGCCTCCCCCATCCTGGTGCTTACTGTGAGTCCTTTCTAGACCCTCTTCCACTAGTTTACTTTTAAATGATTTTTTTAAGAACTGTATATTGTCATTTTCAGTATATATATATATATATATATATATATATATAAATATGTTTTAAATAAATATGCAGTAAAACAAGCTTGTTATACTTATTGTGGAACCCAAGGGGTTAATCCTCTGCATTGTGTAAAAAGGCTTCTTGATTCTGAATTCTCTGATTCTCCCCTTCTTCCACTGTCCCCTGATAATTTCCTGATAAGAGAGCCTTTGGAGTCAGGTTGCACATGCTCAGTTTGGTGTGTATTGCTAGAGATATTTTTGTTTTTTTCTGGTCCAGCAGCAGGCCAAATACCCATAGGTTGTCCACAATATGTAGAATAGTTGAGCTGGAGCCCATTGTATCCCAAATCATGACTGAGCTTGGTTTCTTCTTAACATAACAAGCTACAAAAAACTTTCTCTTGTGCTCATATTAGGTAAAGTATAGGTAAATTGTTATCAGTCATATAACATTGCCACTTTCTGACAGTTTCCTCTAACTTGGCAAGAGTCTTTAACTTAACTGTCACTTGTATTTTGGAAAGGTTTTCTTGTAATTTCCAAGTCTAGGGAAAGGAGTATGCAATAACAACCTTCTACTTGGAAGCCTAAACTCTGCAACACACCCCTGTGTCTCCTGGACCAGTGGAGACGAGGGGGTGAAACAATTCTGACTTTGTGATTGGACTGCTTCCATCTGAATACTGAGCGTTCTGAGGGGATCTCGGTGAGCTGGGGAGACCACACCAATATATTTTAGTAGCCTTGTTTTATGTTTTTTCTGTCTAGATAGATTTAACCAACAGGCAGGTTTTCTTTAAATTAAACCTGTCATAAGAGAAACAAGAAGAGAGCCCTGCTAAACTTTCCTTCTATTAATGATGGCTGCCTGCTGTCATTCTAACCCAGTCTTTCTCAACATTTTTAACACAAAGGAACCCTTGAAATAATGTTCAGGTCTCAGGAAAACCCCTGCCAAATTTACTGTATCTACAGTTCATTAGTTAGGTGGTCATTGGCTAGTGGAAAGAATTCACATACAGTACATTAGCTAGTGGAAAAAATCATCTTGTATTGGTGGTCATTAAGAAGAAAACATCTTCTATTACTGGTAAGAATTCATGAGAAGAATGATTCTTCATCATAGGTGTGCGCAGCCTATTGCATTAGGGTGTGCACCCCAAAGTTTAAATACACATGCATGTGTTTGCCTACATGTATATGGCCCCGGTACATTACCCTCCCTGCTGGCAAAGTGAAATAGAAGTGTGTGGCACTTCTCTTATGGCAGAGCAGGTCCGAGGGAGATCTTTCCCATCTCCTCACTGGCAAACAGAGCGATAATGCTAATGTGCCCTAGGTGATTAGGTGATGTTTGTGGGAACAATGCTTCTTCTATTTTTGGTTGGTGGTAAGAATTCTTCAATTGGTGGTCAGTAGGAAAAATGCTTCACTTACAGATAGGCAAGACGATCATTGGCGTTAGTAGTTACTTATCTGAGAGGCAGAAATTGCTGATTGTTCATGGAACCCCTAGCATCTACTGGAGAAACCCTAGGCTTCCATCAAACTCTGGCTAAGAATGGCTGTTCTAGCCCCATGCTTCAGTACTTAGAGTCATCAATCCAGAACTAGTGCGCAGATAAGGACATCTGATTCTTCAATGACTTTGGTGCTCTGGCACTTTCACTGCTTACACACATTGAACAATTCATGAAGAAAGCAGTGCTAGGTGCAGGAAGAATAGAAGTCTTTTTAAGATGGGCAATTATCTTAACATGTCACTCTCATCAAGATCTGACTGTGGCCTACTCTGTAAGACATTGACATTTTAGCACATTAGCCATGTGTTCCACTAAATAGGTATTCTATGGCGCTTTTCCACTGCATGGAACCGAACGGTTTGGCTCGCTTTTGTGCTTTTCCACTGCTGGTACCACATGGTATGGTGTAGGAACGGTTCGGTACGGTACGGCACGGTACGGTGGCGCTTTTCCACTGCATGGAACCGAACGGTACGGCTCTCAAAAACAGTACCTACTCGATTGTGGTTCCAAGAGGTACCATAACCGGTACCATATCCCACAATCCTTTGCATGCAGTCACTATTAGCCACTGATTGGTCAGAGAATCCCACCCACCCCGTTGTTATCCCACCCACTTAACTTTAGTACTACTTTAGTTGAAAAGCAAACCGTACCGTACCGAACCGTTCCAACACCGTACTATGCGGTACCAGCAGTGGAAAAGCAAACCGGGCCAAGCAGGGCCGAGTAGAGCCGAGCCGGTACTTGCAGTGGAAAAGTGCCACTAGTGGACCCTCTCTTCTGCAAGTCAAGACATAAGTGCTCTCTTTTGCTCTAAATGGGCTCTGCATGGAACATTTCCAAACTCTGAGTAGATATCAGGATGAGGCAAGAGGGCAAACAGAGCACACTGGTAATGAAGAAGTGAGGTATTGGGGGATGATGTCTCCACGGAGAAGAAGTAACATTATTTAACCACAATTACACACAGACACTCTATGTGTTGAAAGCTGAAAGACGAGCCTTTGGACCTGAGACAAATTCTTATAACCTGATACACAAGACGTGGTTTTCTCTTCCAGCAATGGGTTGAAACTTGTTGGAAAGGTGTTTGCGGAATATCTCAAGCATTGTACGTCCCCGGAACACAGACAAACAGGTAACAATGTATCCTGTGGAAGAGATCATAAAGGTAGGCTCATTTGTATAGACAGGGGGTGTTGTGTGTGAGCCTGAGGTTTCTGTGGTAAACCTGAACTGTGTGTTTTTTTAAAGTGTGCTATCACTGTCTGACCTCAGTTGTTTTACTCGACATGTTTGTGGTTTCTGTCTCCAAACAATCACCGAGATAAGCAAATATGCAGCTACCACATCCATCGCCCGTTTACACCAGGCACCTGTTCCCAGAGCAAACAGTGCTGTCAGCCGATGTCTGAGGGCTGCCGCAGTGCACAGATAGATAATGGAGGCACAATGGCCAAGTCACACAGCCAATCAAATGGAGCACCTGGCTTTTCTGTTTGAACTGCCCAAGCTGGTGCCTGCTTGGTGTTGTGGAGAACAAGGACAGCAGATTCAACATTAGTGGAAGGTTTATCCTGAAATCATTGTACAGACGCTCAGCAAAGCACTTTAGTGAATAAAGGCATTTTGCCTAAGCCATTGGGATAACCTAATGCTTGTTAGTGGTGCACATTAAAGCGGAGTTCCGGCCCCAAAATCGATATAGTCGATTTTGGGCCATCCACTTGCTATAGGTCACCTGAAACAGAAATGGATAATTACGATTTTTTTTTTTTACTTACCTTGTAATTGCAGAAAAATATACTCACCTTTCTTCCACTTCCTCCTTCGGCGGCCACGGCCCGTGCCGTCACTTCAGCTTTGCAATGATTCCTGGGAGCTGAACGTCATCACTACCAGGAATCAATGCGCCTGCACCAGCCCCAACGGTTCAGGCGCATCATACCTTGCTAAACATCTTCTGGGCGTGCCCAGAAGCTGTGCAGGGATGAAGCTGCGGCCCCAGAAGTGACGGCGGGGCCGGCGCAGTGCATCGTGGGAACGAAGAGGAAGGAAGAGGACGCAGAAGAGGATCGCGCTGGCTTCAAGCTGCCCACACCTGAGATGAAATTTTAAAAGTGAGTATTTCTTCTTGCAGGTAAGTGCGAACCGGGACAGATCAGAGGCTATCCATTGTGGAATGTACTAGCCCTGACTGTCCCGGGGGTATTTTCATTGAAATTTTTTTTTTGTGCCCGGAACTCCGCTTTAAAGTGCACCTAACCAAACAACAGGCTTTTTTTCTTTATTCTCACCCAGTCATTCTGCCAGTAACACACTTCCTGTCCTTGGGTGGACAATGCTCACTCACTGTGCCTGTAGAGAAGAATCATTGTCGCTCTATACCACTCTATTGGTTGGAAATACAAACATCTCCCCATCTTCATAATGGGGTGGAGGTGTTCTGTAGTTCACAGAAGAGAACTGAGAAAGCTGAAAACATTGTTTAAGGCTTTGAGATTTCATTCTGTGCACAAAAAAGTTTCAATGACACTGGATTTCTTAGAGGATCCAGAGCCACTTGCAAAGATGTAGCAAATTGACAGTGGTCAAAAGACTCAGGGATGCCAACAGCATCTGCCACAAGGAGCGAAGTGCGGCCTGGCCCCGTCGGACCCAAATGGAAAGCTTCCTGAAGAGGTAGACGTAGTCCCTGCTCTTTCCCTACTCCTTCGGAACCTTTCCCTATCCCTGCCATTGTCCCTGCCAGACAGGGAACCTGTCCCTAGCCTGTCCATTTTCATGAAGCACACCAAACTAGGGGGTCAGAGACTTAAATAGACTCTGCCGGACCCAAGATGGCCACCAGAGTCACATGGGGTATTGTGCATCCAATCAGGTCCCTACCCGAGTGACCACGGAAATCATAGAGAAACATGGCTTTTCTCAACATCCTCTTCTATCTGCATTGCTGTTGCGAATGAGCACCACCTGCAGTGGAGAATATAGACTGCACCTGCCTACATGTACACAAGCATGGTTATTTGCTTACTGAACATAAATGTTCCACTAAGTAAAATGTTACTTTCTCAACTCCAGCTTTAGGATCGGTGACCAGCTGTACCCAAGTAATGTGAGTCATATCATGATTATTAGAAAATCAGGCCTGGCATATGCTTCCAATTTATCCTGTTACCTCAAGGAAAGGAAATGTTTCTCTTATATGAGCTTCCTATTTCCCCCAGGTGTTTCTCACCCACACACAAGGAAATGCTTTTCAACCCTGTCACTCAGCTGGTACTTCTCCATCCATATTCACAGGACCTTTCAAGGTACATTAGGAATGACTGGATGTCCCTAAAACTGCATTGGTTCATAGAATAAACATAATTTTACTTCCGATAGAATTCTCCTTTGTTCAACATACTATCTTTGCAAAAGCTCTCTGCTTACAATCATGGTGGCAAGGTAATAAATGAATATACCTAAAAAAGGCATATCCCTCGCACCACTGTAAGATACAATTGTGAACTAAACCGTGATCTCCTATATAGATGTGAAAAAAATGCAGCAGCTGAGGACAAAAAAGATAAATGAAAAGATTATTAGCCTCTACATCAGGGGTGGGGAACCTACGTCCCGGGGGCCGTATGCGGCCCTCAAAGTCATTTGGTCCGGCCCCCCGTGAAGCTGAGTCTGTGTCTCTCAGCTGATCTGTCAGAATAGAGCCAATGCTTCCTGTATAGTTCCGGCTCCATTCTGACAGGCTGAGTGAGTCACAGGCGGAGTGATATCAAATGCACTCCGCCTGTGACCAATACAGGAAACATTGCCTCTTCCTCCAGGGCGGCGCCACTGCTAGCCAGCATTTCCCGCCAGCAGCACACAGAGCAGTACCAGCCAGAACCAGCAGTACCAGCCAGAGCCAGCAGTACTCACAGCAGTACCAGCCAGAGCCAGCAGTACTCACAGCAGTATAAGCCAGAGCCAGCAGTACCCACAGCAGTACCAGCCAGAGCCAGCATTACCCACAGCAGAACCAGCAGTACCCACAGCAGTACCAGCCAGAGCCAGTAGTACCCACAGCAGTACCAGCCAGAGTCAGCAGTACCCACAACAGTACCAGCCATCAGTACCTACAGCACAGTACCAGCCAGCAGTACCAGCCTGAGCCAGCAGTACCCAAGGCAGTACCTACAGCACAGTACCAGCCTGAATCAGCAATACCCACAGCAGTACCAGCCTGAGCCAGCAGTACCAGCCAGCAGTACCCACAGCACAGTACAAGCCAGCAGTACCAGCCTGAGCCAGCAGTACCCACAGCAGTACCAGCCAGCTGTACCCACCAGCAGTACCAGCCACCTATACCCACCAGCATTACCTGCCAGCAGTTCTTTTCAAAACTTACCACCACAAAGTCGACTGTGCTCCAGACTCACCGACGCAAACTTGGAAAACCAGTTGCGAGTAGCAACATCACCAATACCAGCTAACATCACACACCTCACCAAAGAGAAGCAGTTGCAGCCATCACATTAGGGGTGAGTTCATTCAATTTTTGACCAAATATAACAGGCAAATTTTTAAGTTGATAATTTTGTATGGCCCCCAAATGATTTTATAAATACCCAAATGGCCCTTGGCAGAAAAAAGGTTCCCCACCCCTGCTCTACATGGAGGGGCTACCTTCAGCGCTTGCCTAAAACGTAAAAATAAATGCTCTATACAACACAATAGAAAATACATAATTACATATAAAGTGAATTGTGTGCATAAATATACTGTGATAATATTAATTACTGTGCTCCGTGTCTATAAAAATTAATTAAAAATCAATAAAAGTATTTTAACTAAATGAGTGTTATTATTGGTGATATATAAAGGCGCTTTTCCAATGCATGGAACCGAATGGTTCGGCTCGCTTTTGTGCTTTTCCACTGCTGGTACCACATGGTATGGTGTAGGAACGGTTCGGTACGGTACGGTACGGTACGGTACGGCGGCGCTTTTCCACTGCATGGAACCGAACGGTACGGCTCTCAAAAACAGTACCACATCGATTGTGGTTCCAATAGGTACCATACCCGTATCCATATCCCACAATCCTTTGCATGCAGTGACTACTAGCCACTGATTGGTCAGAGAATCCCACCCACCACGTTGTTACAGTGGGTACGGAAAGTATTCAGACCCCCTTAAATTTTTCACTCTTTGTTATATTGCAGCCATTTGCTAAAATCATTTAAGTTCATTCTTCTTCCTCATGAATGTACACATAGCACCCCATACTGACAGAAAAACACAGAATTGTTGACATTGTTGCAGATTTATTAAAAAAGAAAAACTGAAATATCACATGGTCCTAAGTATTCAGACCCTTTGCTGTGACACTCATATATTTAACTCAGGTGCTTTCCATTTCTTCTGATCATCCTTGAGATGGTTCTACACCTTCATTTGAGTCCAGCTGTGTTTGATTATACTGATTGGACTTGATTAGGAAAGCCACACACCTGTCTAGATAAGACCTTCCAGATCACAATGCATGTCAGAGCAAATGAGAATCATAAGGTCAAAGGAACTGCCTGAAGAGCTCAGAGACAGAATTGTGGCAAGGCACAGATCTGGCCAAGGTTACAAAAAGATTTCTGCTGCACTTAAGGTTCCTAAGAGCACAGTGGCCTCCATAATCCTCAAATGGAAGACGTTTGGGAGGACCAGAACCCTTCCTAGAGCTGGCCGTCCGGCCAAACTGAGCTATCGGGGGAGAAGAGCCTTGGTGAGAGAGGTAAAGAAGAACCCAAAGATCACTGTGGCTGAGCTCCTGAGATTGTAATGTTCCGGTACCTTTGGTACCCTAAATTACTCTATTTACAAGTGTATGCGCTCCACCATTCTCTTTTGGAAAAGTGCGCATACACCTTTAAGACTGAAGCTGTCATCACTCAGCGCCGGACTAGATGGCTATTTAAATCGCCGGTTCTCACTCACATGTGTTCGTTCAAACACCCTTACCTGGATGCTAACTTGGCTTGAAGCTTTCGTGCTTGCAAGCATACCTCGCTGACGGAACCTCGCTGCGCTGATCCCTGCATCCCACTTCCGGATCATCCGCTCCTCCTGAACCAACCTTCGGCTGTATTGCTATTAGTGCTAAGTACCCCGCAGGGGAACCCTCTATAAACTTATACTAAGCTTACACTATCTAGCTCTGCATAGTAAATACTATTTATCACATCTGCATATCTAGATTGCTAGCTCTTAAGACTACTGCTACTTATTCCTGCACTGGGTTGATCTCTCTTGTATGTCCACCTGCTACTCTGTCATCTGCTACCATACATGATTGCTAAACCTACCTGCATCCATCTGCTACTGTCTTACCTTCAAGTGTCTGTCACCTACCACCTCCACTCAACCTGTCTCTTAAATCTTCATCACTGTGTTACTACATACATAAAGTCACTCTAGGAACCAGCTTGTTGAGTGTGTGTATTTACTAGCTGAATTAAGACCTTCCACACATGATGAGTCATTGAGGTTGGGAATGGTATCTCAGCATCTCTCTTACATGACTACTGAAGTGGAATATTTCTGCAGCTGAAAATCCACACCATACATGAAACGCAGGAGCGTTACAGATTGAACGAACCCACAAATGGATTCAGCAGAAATAACCACTCAGGTGACACAATTAAAACAGCAAGTAACTGCGTTAATACACGCACTTGCTGAATTAAAAGAGGACAATCAGGCTCTGTCGCAGCAGGTAATTAGAATGACACAACTTACCTCTGCTCAGTCCCCTGAACCCAAGATAAATCCCCCTTTGGTATTTACAGGCGATCGCAAAAAATTTCGCGAATTTAAAAACGCATGTGAGTTACTTTTTTTGCTAAAACCTCGTACCTACCTTACTGATCACATTAAGGTTTGTACTATTATTTCTTACCTAACAGGCGAACCTCGAGCCTGGGCAGACTCTCTTTTTGAGAAAAACGACCAGCTTCTCAACTCCTATGCCTTGTTCCTAGCAGAACTCACTAGCCTATATGATGACCCCAATAGGCAGAGTACTGCCGATCTTCAATTAAGATCCTTGAAACAAGGAAGGAGGCCTGTAGAAGACTTTGTCGCGGAATTCAAGAGATGGACCCTTGATTCAGAATGGAATGATGCATCTCTGAAAACCCAATTTAGGCTTGGCCTATCAGAAGCCGTTAAGGACGAGCTCGCCCGAGCGGATCTACCAAAAACCCTGGATGCATTAATACAACTCAGTATTACCATAGATAGAAGACTACGAGAAAGAAAGGCTGAAAAAATGGGAATGCCATTATCCGTTTCCCCTCGGATTCCGGCCGTTAACCCCGTTCCTATGGAGGTAGGAACCATACGCTCACCGCTATCAACTATGGAAAAAGCCAAAAGACGATATGAAAATCTCTGCTTGTACTGTGCATCCCCGGATCACAAGATAAATGTCTGTCCCCTAGTCAACAAAAAGAAGGGTGAGTGTTCACATGTCCTCCTAGGGGGATTGACAACTTCATTCACTAACCCTTACATTTTTGTTTGTTTGACATTACAGTGGGACCAGAACAGGATTACTACTAAGGCCATGATTGACACAGGATCTTGTGGAAATTATATTGATATATGTTTTGCTGCTTCAAATAAAATTCCTATTATTTCTAAACTTAAACCTGTCTCAGTAAGTCTTATTACCGGTGTTCCATTATCCTCTGGTCCGATCACCGATCAGACACAAGCACTTCTAGTCACTATTAACGAGTCTCATAGGGAGACTACTACCTTCGATTTAATACCTTCACCCCACTTTCCCATTGTGTTGGGACTTCCCTGGTTACACACACACCAACCAACCATAGATTGGAAGGAACGGTCCTTGGCCTTCCTCTCTTGCTATTGCGAGGATACGTGTAACCTCCCGTCTTCCGGGAAGATTCTGTCTATGGTGACAGATGAGATTGCACCACTATGTTATCAGGATCTTTCTGAGGTTTTTCTTGAGAAAAATGCTCAAGCATTACCTCCTCATCGAGACTATGATTGTAGCATTGATCTACTCCCAAATAGCAAATTGCCGTTCGGTCATGTTTATCCTCTTTCACAGGATGAACTTTCCCATCTCAAAACCTATTTGGATGAGAATTTGGAAAAAGGTTTTATTAGACCTTCCACTTCTTCCACAGCAGCAGGACTCTTTTTTGTTCGCAATAAGGACTCAAGTCTCAGACCTATCATCGACTACAGGAAATTGAATGCTATCACAATAAAAGATCACTATCCTCTACCGCTTATCCCTGAGCTCATTGAGCAGGTGCGTGGAGCTACCTATTTTTCAAAATTGGACCTGAAAGGAGCATACAATCTCATTCGAATTCGTGATGGACACGAGTGGAAGACTGCATTCAGAACCAGATACGGATTGTTCGAATATCTTGTGATGCCATTCGGGCTATGCAACGCCCCTGCAGTTTTCCAACGATTTATAAACAATATTTTTAAAGACTTACTAGATGTCTGTGTTGTGGTATATCTGGACGATATACTTATATATTCACGATCCCTGTCTGAACACATAAGACATGTAAGACTTGTACTATCGAGATTGCTTGCACATAACCTTTATGTGAAACTGAAGAAATGCTTGTTTCATAAAGACGAGGTACTCTTTCTAGGCTACATCATATCCAAAACAGGAATCGAGATGGACATGAGTAAAATATCCTGCATTCAGGATTGGCCTACACCAACCACACGCAAGGCGCTACAGCGATTCCTGGGATTTTCAAATTTCTACAGGAAGTTCATTAAAAACTTTTCTGCTATTGTGAGACCCCTCACACAGCTCACTAGCATAAAAAAAACATTCAAATGGTCAGAAGAAGCCAATAAAGCTTTTCACTTGTTAAAGACAAGGTTTACTTCCGCTCCCATATTACGCCATCCAGACCCATCCCTCCAATACATTCTGGAGGTAGATGCGTCAAACATGGCAGTAGGAGCAATACTCTCCCAACGACCAACCCACACTTCACCACTTCATCCAGTCGCCTTTTTTTCTAAATCCCTAAGCAGTCCCGAGATAAATTACCCCGTGGGTGAAAAGGAACTGCTTGCTATAAAATTGGCTCTGGAGAATTGGCGACATTTACTCGAAGGCACCCAATTACCAATAATTATATACACGGACCATAAAAACCTCCAATATCTTCAGACTAGCAAAACTCTCTCGCACCGACTGGTACGATGGTCACTATTCTTTCTAAGGTTTAACTTCCTAGTGACTTACACACCTGCAGATAAGAACAAAAAGGCGGATGCACTATCACGACTAACTGAAGAAAACTACTTTGAAATCCCTTCCGTTCCTATAATACCTCACAAACGCATTATTGGAGTTGTCAGTTCCTTGAAGGAAGAGGTTTTGCATGGTATAAGTTTGGATTCACCCCCACCACAACTAAATACTGATGCAGAAGGCTTCCTCTACTACAACGACAAACTTTACATACCACCTACCCTACGCACCAAGATCTTGGAATTATCTCATGATGTGCCTATGGCAGGACATATGGGTATGACAAAGACTCTTAATTTGATTTCCCGGCAATTCTGGTGGCCTGACACGAAAACATCTATACAAAAATTCGTCTCTTCATGCAATGTCTGTGCCAGGTCCAAAATTGACACTACGAGACCATCCGGTCTACTATGCAGTCTACCAATACCCCAAACTCCATGGGAAGTTTTGTCCTTGGACTTCATCGTAGAATTGCCTCTTTCCAAAGGATTTAATACCATCTTGGTGTCAGTGGACCATCTGACAAAGATGGCACATTTCATTGCTATTCGCAGACTACCTTCGTCCAAACAAACGGCAGAACTCCTGATGAAACATGTCTTTAGATTACATGGTATCCCAAAAACTCTTCTGTCTGACCGTGGATCCCAATTTATTTCTAAGTTCTGGCAAGAACTATGTCACATACTACGGATCGAGCGGAAGCTCACTTCTCCTTACCATCCGCAGACCAACGGACAGACTGAAAGAGTCAACCAATGCATCGAGCAGTATTTACGTTGTTACACTTCTTACCAACAGGATGATTGGGTGGATCTTCTCCCTCTGGCAGAATTTGCCTACAACAACGCAACCCACAGTACAACCAAGCAGAGTCCGTTCTACTTGAACTATGGGTTTCATCCCTCTATTCTTCCACCACGCATCCTTCCTTCAAACAACCCAGTAGCCTCAGACTATCTTACCCAAATAAAGGATTCTCTGGGTTTATTAAATACTACCATTGCACACGCTCACAGTCAACAAAATAAGTACTATGATCTTCGCAGAAGACCTTCTCCACAGTACACTATCGGGGACCTCGTTTGGCTCTCAACAAAAAATTTAGGACTGAAGATCCCTAGCAAAAAGCTTGGACCTCTGTTCTTGGGACCTTTCCCAATCAAAAAACTTATTGGAAAAGCTGCAGTACAGCTTACATTGCCAATAGACCTAAAAATCCATCCCATTTTCCATGTGTCGCTACTGAAGCCCCATGTTCCGGACCAAGGAATAAGGCCAAATATTCCACCTCCGCCTCCTGTACAAGTTGAAGGTGGAGAAGAATACGAGATAAAAGAGATTCTGGATTCTCGTATCTACAGAAGAAGACTTCAGTATTTGGTTAGATGGAAGAACTATGGGCCCCAAGACGACACCTGGCTAAACACCTCTGAAATTCATGCCCCTAGATTAATCCGCAATTTTCATGCGAGATACCCAGACAAACCAGCTCCAGAGGCCTTCAGGAGCCGGCCTTAAGGGGGGGGTATTGTAATGTTCCGGTACCTTTGGTACCCTAAATTACTCTTTTCACAAGTGTATGCGCCCCACCATTCTCTTTTGGAAAGGTGCGCATACACCTTTAAGACTGAAGCTGTCATCACTCAGCGCCGGACTAGATGGCTATTTAAATCGCCGGTTCTCACTCACATGTGTTCGTTCAAACACCCTTACCTGGATGCTAACTTGGCTTGAAGCTTTCGTGCTTGCAAGCATACCTCGCTGACGGAACCTCGCTGCGCTGATCCCTGCATCCCACTTCCGGATCATCCGCTCCTCCTGAACCAACCTTCGGCTGTATTGCTATTAGTGCTAAGTACCCCGCAGGGGAACCCTCTATAAACTTATACTAAGCTTACACTATCTAGCTCTGCATAGTAAAGACTATTTATCACATCTGCATATCTAGATTGCTAGCTCTTAAGACTACTGCTACTTATTCCTGCACTGGGTTGATCTCTCTTGTATGTCCACCTGCTACTCTGTCATCTGCTACCATACATGATTGCTAAACCTACCTGCATCCATCTGCTACTGTCTTACCTTCAAGTGTCTGTCACCTACCACCTCCACTCAACCTGTCTCTTAAATCTTCATCACTGTGTTACTACATACATAAAGTCACTCTAGGAACCAGCTTGTTGAGTGTGTGTATTTACTAGCTGAATTAAGACCTTCCACACATGATGAGTCATTGAGGTTGGGAATGGTATCTCAGCATCTCTCTTACATGACTACTGAAGTGGAATATTTCTGCAGCTGAAAATCCACACCATACATGAAACGCAGGAGCGTTACAGAGATGCAGTCAGGAGATGGGAGAAAGTTGTAGAAAGTCAACCATCACTGCAGCCCTCCACCAGTTGGGGCTTTATGGCAGAGTGGCCCGACGGAAGCCTCTCCTCAGTGTAAGACACATGAAAGCCCGCATGGAGTTTGCTAAAAAACACCTGAAGGATTCCAAGATGGTGAGAAATAAGATTCTCTAGTTTGATGAGACCAAAATAGAACTTTTTGGCCTTAATTCTAAGCGGTATGTGTGGAGAAAACCAGGCACTGCTCATCACCTGTCCAATACAGTCCCAACAGTGAAGCATGGTGGTGGCAGCATCATGCTGTGGGGGTGTTTTTCAGCTGAAGGGACAGGACGACTGGTTGCAATCGAGGGAAAGATGAATGCGGCCAAGTACAGGGATATCCTGGACAAAAACCTTCTCCAGAGTGCTCTGGACCTCAGACTGGGCCGAAGGTTTACCTTCCAACAAGACAATGACCCTAAGCACACAGCTAAAATAACGAAGGAGTGGCTTCACAACAACTCCGTGACTGTTCTTGAATGGCCCAGCCAGAGCCCTGACTTAAACCCAATTGAGCATCTCTGGAGAGACCTAAAAATGGCTGTCCACCAACGTTTACCATCCAACCTGACAGAACTGGAGAGGATCTGCAAGGAGGAATGGCAGAGGATTCCCAAATCCAGGTGTGAAAGACTTGTTGCATCTTTCCCAAAAAGACTCCTGGCTGTATTAGATCAGAAGGGGGCTTCTACTAAATACTGAGCAAAGGGTCTGAATACTTAGGACCATGTGATATTTCAGTTTTTCTTTTTTAATAAATCTGCAACAATGTCAACAATTCTGTGTTTTTCTGTCAGTATGGGGTGCTATGTGTACATTCATGAGGAAGAATGAACTTAAATGATTTTAGCAAATGGCTGCAATATAACAAAGAGTGAAAAATTTAAGGGGGTCTTAATACTTTCCGTACCCACTGTATATCTCTTAGAATCCCACCCACCCCGTTGTCCTTTATCTCTTATACACAGATTGCTGTCCCTGGTCGGAGTGACTACATTTTGCTATAAGATACCATTTCTGGTTGGTGGGTGGGATTCTCTGACCAATCAGTGGCTAGTAGTGACTGCATGCAAAGGATTGTGGGATATGGTACCGGGTATGGTACCTCTTGGAACCACAATCGAGGTGGTACTGTTTTTGAGAGCCGTACCTTTAACTTTAGTACTACTTTAGTGGAAAAGCAAACCATACCGTACCGAACCGTTCCAACACCGTACCATGCGGTACCAGCAGTGGAAAAGCAAACCGGGCCAAGCAGGGCCAAGCAGGGCCGAGTAGAGCCGAGCCGGTACTTGCAGTGGAAAAGTGCCATAAGTCTGTTAAACAGCCAGTGAATAGTCCAGTACAAACTTGGACGGGTTTTGTCCTTCACCTGTGCTGTGAACGAGGAAAGCTGGAGAGATTATACACAGATTGCTGTCCCTGGTCGGAGTGACTACATTTTGCTATAAGATACCATTTCTGGTTGGGGCGACCACCTAAGCGCTGCATGGTCTTGATGCTATATAGCAGTCAGGGCCAACAACATCTGGTAAGTGGCCCATTCATAACCACCTTTGGACCTATTCTGTCGGTGAAGTCTAGTCATCATATGGCTGGCGAGGAAGATTACTTGTAGCACCTGCACCATATTTTTGCACAGAACTTTTTCCTATTTGCACAAGATATTTTACCATAGTTTGCACTGGACTATTCATTGGCTGTTTAACAGACTTATATATCACCAATAAAAACACTCATTTACTTAAAACACTTTTATTGATATTTAATTAATTTTCACAGACACCGAGCACAGTAATTAATATTATCACGGTATATTTATGCACACATGCACTTTATATGTATTTATGTATTTTCTATTGTGTTGCATTTATTTTTAATTTTTAGGCAAGCACTGAAGGTAGCCCCTCCATGTAGAGGCTAATAATCTTTTCATGGTGGCAAGGTGCAAACTTTCTCTCTATCCAAAATACTAGGATAGATTCAGCACAGCAGTGGTGACTGTAAACTTGTATTGTCACTTAGGAGTAACAAACAAATCTCCAAAAGGAGGGCCTTGGATAGGACCCAGAGTGGATGTAGTCGTGTGCTATTTTTATTGTGCCCTATCCCACTTCTTTCCCTTCCGGGCACCCACCCCCTTCCTCAGACCCTTGGCTTACCTGCTTCTCCTGGGAGCCCAGGGCCAAAAAAACAAACAAACCAGGATGGCAAAGTGTGGAGAGATGGAGAAATATCTATTCCTTTATCTCCCCTGCAATGTATGAACCCAGAAGTGGTCAACTCTGAGCACTTCCAGGTTTTGGGCCATCACTTCATGGCTTGGAAAGTTGGTTGAAGCAGCACTCGAGGACACTGTTTCCTTAATCAGAGTCGTATGAGTGCAGGGAAGGCATGGGGGTCCAAAAGAACATTGCTGTCTTCATTAGGTGTACCAGTCACTCAAAAAGTGCTATCACATTGGAGCCTGTTCAGCCTCTGTGTGATACCAATAAATTTATTAAAAAGTATGAAATAAAAAAGATATTCCAAAATAAAAAATAATCATACATCCCCCCAGAACATGAGTGCAGAGCACACATATACATAAACAACAATTGAACAACATGCCAGAATGGGAGGAATAATTCTAGGGCCTTCAGTTATGGTTAACTCTAAGTTCATTAAGCTGTGAAGAAAGCGTTTTCTATGGACAATTTGGAGTTTTGTAGGGAGAACACAGTACTGAAGTATTTGGTATCTATACACTACACTCTGATCTTTATTATTTTACAAAAAAAATGTAAGGTTTTTTTTTGTGTTTGTGTGCAATAAAATTAATTAGAATGCATTTTTTGCTGAAAATACAGTATAGGTTTAATAAACGATTTTTGAAGCAGTATTAAACTCTAAAATCAAATATTATATTTGTTACAGATTACCAATTCTTAGATGCGATGGCTATATTATTTTTCTTATTTAGGCTTTTTTTCCTTCATTTTTATATGGTGATCCAACCCTTTACGGTAAAGTACAGCCAAAGCTTGTCTGGCTGTACTTCTCCTGTGGATCACAGGAGTGCAGTTCGTTCTGCACTCCTGTGACCTGTTTTCGGCAGACAGCGGGCTGAAGCCCACTGTTGGCTAACGTCACAGAGCCGGTCCAGGCTCGGGCAAGATCGCAACAATGAAGTCGGGAGCCGCCTACATGCCTGCACCGCCACCCAGCTCAGCCTCTCAGCGAGCCACGGAGAGCCTGAGATGCCCCCTCCACAGCCCAGCACTCAAGTGAGCGAGGTGGGAGGCAGAGCAGACAGCGGTACCTGACAATCACCAGCTCTCTGCTCAGGGAGCTCTGGGAACTGAGCACTTAGTGAAGTTTGATGGCTCGGTTCTCAGTCTTAGAGCTGGCAGGGGACAGATGCAGCATCCACCTAGGTAAGACTCTGCAGTTAGAGTGTTGAGGCAAACCATTTTACACTGAGGGGGAAAGGGGGGCTTACAATGATCCGTTTTTATTTAATAATATAAAACCTTTATCCCAAAAGTAGTTTCTGTAACTACTTGTGTAACTGCAGTGTGATCTGGAGTTTGGCTACAGTTAGTTAGTGTATTTAAATCTGCTACTACGTATAACACTCCCTTCTCCCCAGATTAACAATGCTGCTATCCAAAGAAGCAGTTACGCCTGGAAACATGTAGCCATGCACCCCACGTTTCCCAAGTCTTGTGCAGTCCATGCGCTCGAGGGTGGCTCATAATTTTACAATATTACAATGCAAGGAAAACATATAAAAAGCACTAAGAACTAATAGCAGGAATATAAAAACGAATATACGAGCAATAAAATAAAAAATAAAAATGTTCAATGGTATGGACAAGAAGATAAAATAATGTAGAGATAAAGTAGTGTTACGTAAAGATAGCATACTGTTAGTGCCGGTTCACACTACGTCGCTCCGACTTAGGGGGCGACCTGTGAAGTCGCGTGCAGCGCGACTTTGGTAAGACTTGCACGGACTTCATAAAATGAATGTCTATGAAAGTCGCCTCCAGGTCGCCCCGAAGTAGTACAGGAACCTTTTTCTAAGTCGGAGCGACTTGTGTCGCTCCTATTAGAACCGGTCCTGTACTACACTATGGGACGCGACGGTGCACGACTTGTCAGGCTGACCAAGTCGCCTGACAAGTCGTACCAGTGTGAATGGACACTAATGGTATTTTATTAATTGGTTACACAATAAATGATAAGGAAATACAATGAATACCCAGGAAAAGAACATTTAAGTAGGATAGTAATAATGTTTAAATATTTATAAAATGCAATAAAAGATGGAGGGGGAGGGGTTGGGAAAGGCAGGAGTAGGGAAAAAAGGAAGAGGGGGGGGGGGGGGAGAAAAAAAAGTGCCCTCGCATCTAACTGGGAAGTAAAATTGGACCATATATATAAAATAAATCTAGAGGCGATGATCAACATAAACTAGGTCTACGCTAAGGGTTCCCCGAAAAGGAGTTGGAGGAGTTAGCCATGATAAGGACATATTCTTCAGAACAGAAGAAGTCCTTTCATAGGAACCACATGTCATGAAATTTATTATTTGTTCCATTGAAAAAATTGTTAAGATTTTCCACATGTTCTATATTATGAACTCTACAGAATCACAGTCATATAGTGGGAGGCAAAGAGGACTTCCATAGAGCTGGGATGCAGCATTTGGCTGCATTAACTGGATGGTGATGATCACATTTTTTCAGAGGAATATCATTATGGTGTATTGTTATTTTTAATAAAGTATTTTCCTATAAACTGCACTTAGTTGCTGCCCTCTGCTGTTTCCTTTCCATACACTTTTTTGCAAAATGTATTGGGATGCCTCCCTTTACACACACATGAACTTTAATGGCATCCCAGTCTTAGTCTGTGGGGTTCAGTATTGAGTTGGTCCACCCTTTGCAGATATAACAGCTTCAGCTCTTCTGGGAAGGCTGTCCACAAGGTTTAGGAGTGTGTCTATGGGAATGTTTGACCATTCTTCCAGAACTACATTTGTGAGGTCAGGCACTGATGTTGGAGTGAAGGTCTGGCTCGCAGTCTCTGCTCGAATTCATCCCAAAGTTGTTCTATTGGGTTGAGGTCAGAACTCTGTGCATGCCAGTAAGGTTCCTCCACCCCAAACTTTTTTTAATTCTTCCTATTTTTCAGGTCTAGCGGTTTTTACTTTTCCTGTGGTTTTTATGGGGAATTATGGTGTGGGGTTGTTTTTCCAGTTAACCTCCTTGGCGGTGTTCCCAAGCGTGACTCAGGGATATTTTTTACTGCTAAGAGCGGTAACATTGTAGAGTGCCAGCGGAGTCCCCTTACCTTCTTCCTGAGTCCCCTTACCTTCTCCTGGCGATCCAGTGATGTCCTTCGCTGTGATCGCCGGCTGGCTGGCGTCTGACTTCCTGGTTCCGTTCCCTGTGAGCAGTGGCGGCGCACGGGAGCGGAACTGGGTGGGAAATTCAAAAGTATAAACATAAATAAAAGAGGTGATACATTGTAATATGAAAGGATTACACTGTATTACCTAAAATCTGACATTTGATACAGTACAGTGCCCCTTGCCTGCCATTATACTGTCATTTGTGCCCATAAAAATATAACATGGCATCAAAAAAGCGACACTTTACTAAAGCGCTTTTGGACCAGTTGAATGACAGCGACAAGTAGGTGCTCGCAGAACTGAGCGATAGCAAGTCGTGGGGTGATTTGTCGTCTGACACTGAACTGGCAAGTAAGAACGGCGATTATCCTGCACCTGACCTCAGCGATGTGCGCACTTGGTGCGTTATTGACTGCGATGTGGACCAGGTAGCGTCCCCAAGATTCCCGTTCACTGGATCACCTGGGATGAAGGTAGATGTTGAGTGTGACAACCCTGTAGCATACCTGCAATTATTCCTCACTGAGGAGGTAATTGAAAAAATTGTCACGGGGACAAATCGCTACCAAGAGCAGCAATCCGCTACGCTGCATGCCAGGTTTTCCAGAAGCAGAAAGTGGGAACCGGTGACCAAAGAGGACATCTGGCAGTTTCTGGGACTTATCATTCTTCAGGGGGTGGTGGGGAAACTGTTCCAGAAATGGTACTGGACCACCAACAAGTTACTGGCCACTCCGTTTTTTGGCACCGTGATGTCAGAATACCGGTTTTCCCTCATCATGAAGTATTTCCACTTCACGAACAATGAAGAGTTTGATGAAGTCACGCATCCTGCGCCCAAACTAAAAAAAATCTTTGAGGTATGGCAAATTATTGTGACCAATTTCCAGCAGACCTAGGGTGCCAGAAAGGGACCTCAGCGTGGATGAAAGTTTGATGGCCTACATGGGGCGCCTAAGCTGGATACAGTACATTGCATCCAAAAGAGCGTAGTTTGACATCAAATCCTACATGCTCTGCGGGTCATCCACTGGGTACATCTGGAATTCGGTCATTTACACTGGTAAAGGCATGAAGTTCAACACCAGGTACAGCAGCTATGGGATGGCCACATCATCTGTCCTTACACTTCTGGAGCCATTGCTGAACCAGGGATATTGTGTTACCACGGACAATTTCTACATATCTCCGGAACTGTATGAGGTTTTGCTACAAAACAAGACTGACGCATATGGTACCGTTAGGCCTAACCGACGAGACATGCCATCTATGTTTGCCAAGAAAAAAACTAAAAACCGGAGAAATGGTTGCCTGGCAGAAGGGTAAGATGATGGCAATGCGATGGCGAGACAAGAAGGACGTGTGTCTCATGAGCACTGTGCACAATACCTCCACTGTCATGGTCCACACAAAAGGTGGGAAGGATGTGCTGAAGCCGCAAGTCATGATAGACTATAATAAAACCATGGGAGGTGTCGACAGAGCTGATCAGGCAATGACATTTTATCCGGCTATGCGCAAACAGAAAAAAAAAATTATAAGAAGATATTCAGACATATTCTGGAACAATGCCTTTGGAATGTATATATCCTGCACAGAGCAAAGAGTGACAAGCCTCTTGTTCATTCTGAGTTTATCTGGAAGGTGGCTGAGTGGATTTTTGTCAACCACCAGACGCCATCAGTAGTTGTGAACAGACCTGGACGTCGTGCTGTTGACGTTGTCAACCCAGAACGCCTGACTGGTCGTCACTTTGTGGACTATATCCCGCCAACCGCAAAAAAGGCACCAGGATGTGCATAGTTTGCTGCTCAAAGAGAGATGGCAATGGAAAGAAAGTCAGAAAAGTAACCAGGTTCCATTGTCCTGATTGTGACGTCGGACTTTGTGCAGTCCCATGTTTCAAAATTTATCACACTCAGGATGTTTATTGAATTTTCTTTGTTTGACAAATTTCATTATTTATTACATTATTGAATAAAATTATATTATTTATTAGATTATAATTCATGATTTTGTGTTTCAAACTTTATCACATCTGGGATGTCTACTAAAGTCTTGTTTGGTCAGGTTTAAATCAGTAATTACTAAGAATTGTAGGCCTACAATACAACACAACACCTAATTTACATGCAAAAAATTGCACCGCTTTTGGTACAAAATTCCTGACATAATCATTCCACCAGGGAGGTTAAGGGAGCTCTTAAGGCGTCAGCATACCAAGACATTTTGGACAACTTCATGCTCCCAACTTTGTGGGAACAGTTTGGGGATGGCCCCTTCCTTTTCCAACATGACTGCGCACCAGTGCACAAAACAAGGTCCATAAAGACATGGATGAGCGAGTTTGGGGTGGAGGAACTTGACTGGCCTGCACAGAGTCCTGACCTCAACCTGATAGAACACCTTTGGGATGATTTAGAGCAGAGAATGCGAGCCAGGCCTTGCCATCCAACATCAGTGCCTGACCTCACTAAAGCGCTTCTGGAAGAATGGTCAAACATTCCCATAGACACAATCCTAAACCTTGACAGCATACCCAGAAGAGTTGAAGCTGTTATAGCTGCAAAGGGTGTGCCAACTCAATATTGAACCCTGCAGACTAAGACTGGGATGCCATTCAATTTCATGTGCGTGTAAAGGCAGGCGTCCCAATACTTTTTGCAATATAGTGTATGTGTGGCATATTGATCGATTGAGATGTCAACTATAGATCGATTTTTCTTATCAGAAGAGATCGTTCAGAAAATAAATTGATAATTTATCAAAGCATGCATGGCCAACATTAGGCTGTGAGCCTGCATGCTTCCGGAATGAAAATCTGGGCCTAATCCCATCAGGGTCTACTCCCATTACTGCTCAATAGGATGGCTAATATGGAAAGAAATGAACTCCGCCCTAAGGATATCTAAAGGAATGTATAGGCTGCAGCCTACCCTGAACTACAGTCCGAAGACTGTGTAAATGTGAGATAAAAATTGGGGTAATTGGCAATCAAAGTACCCCCCACGGGGTCACCTTAAGATTTATCTATGGAGTCACCTGTATATCCATTTGGTTATGGACTAAACCAGCTAATTATTCACCATCACTGTATTACTGGCTTTAAGCCCTTTTTTTAGCCAGTCACCCCATTATATGTATTATTCACCTTTGTGCACTTTATTCCACTATATTTTTTCTATTGTCACTTTTATTTCTCTGAGAACTTAGATCACTTTCTATATTTTTAGTGCACCTTATTGCACATTCGCTTGTCACTGCCACTGCACTTTGTTTTATCTATTTTACTGTGCATTTTACCAATTTCCAGTGTATTTATTTTTATTTTTATTATATTTAATGCTTGATCAAACTTTCAATCCTCTTATACTTTCAATCCTTATATACACGTTGTCACTTTGATTGCACTTTACCACTGGGATATTGTCACACTCCAGTCACTGTGTTTTAATTATTTATATAACATATGTTGATTCTATATATTCATTTGTTGCACTGACAATATAGTGACCACCATTTCTCATTATACACACCACAGTGTATATATATATTAATTTATTTTACCGTTGACACCTTAGTCCTCACTCAATTACCCAATTACTCAAATTGTTATCTCAGGATGGCTAATATGTTTTCAGTTGTGCATAAATATCTACAAAAACTCTCAATTTACCGTAATTCTGGACAAAGAAATGAACAGCATCTACATGTGAGAAAACGTATATTGCGGGTCCCTTTTTTTGGTGTCAGAACAAGGTCAAAGGTCAACTTGATGATTCTACACATTAACTGACAGCAGTGAATCAGATGGCTGGATGTAACATATTTTGCGACTGAAGAACAAAAAAAAATGCAGATAATTCTCCAGCAGTC